>NW_026735285.1:0-144892 GCF_949786415.1 Peromyscus eremicus | reverse complement strand
GTGCTATTTGCACTGTGTATGGCAATTGGAGCACAATAGTGACTCGTCTTACCAGAAAACAACTCTTACTCATAGAACAAAAAACTGCATGTGACTCAACTCCATTTAGGACTGGGAAACAAACTCTAGCTCGCTTTACAAGAAACACACTCTGCTTTTGAGAAAAGAGCACTCTTCTACTCTATTGTGCTTCCTATAGGGCCACAACAGTGAGCGTTCTCAGAAAAAAAGAACTGTGCTTCCTAAACACATGGGCCATATCTAGTTCAACTCTTCTTAGGAAACTAACAAGAACAGTAGCTCCTCTTCAGTACAATACACTGTACTTGCTGGGAACAGACGGGAGGGCTATTTGCACTCTGTATGGCAATGGGAGCGCAATAGTGACTTTCCTTACCAGAAAACAACACTTGCTCGTAGGACCAGAATCTGCATGTGATTCCACTCCATTTAGGAATTGGAAACAAAAGCTAGCTCGTCTTAAAAGAAACACACTCTACGTTTGAGAAAAAAGCACTCTTCTACTCTACTGTGTTTTCTATGGGGTCCGAACAGTGAGCTTGCTCAGAACAAAAAAAACTGTGCTTCCTACACACACGGCCATATCTAGTTCAACTCTGCTTAGGAACCTGACAAGAACAGTAGATCCTCTTCAGTCCAATACACTGTACTTGCTGGGAACAGACGCGAGTGCTATTTGCACAGTGTATGGCAATGGGAGCGCAATGTGACTTTCCTTACCAGAAAACAACTCTTGTTCTTAGGACCTGAAACTGCATGTGATTCAACTCCATTTAGGACTAGGAAACAAACGCTAGCTTGCCTTACAAGAAACACACTCTGCTTTTGAGAAAAGAGCACTCTTCTACTCTACTGTGTTTCCTATAGGGCCAGAACAGTGAGCTTGCTCAGAACATAAGAACTGTGCTACCTACACACACGGCCATATCTAGTTCAACTCTGCTTAGGAAACTGACAAGAACAGTAGCTCCTCTTCAGTCCCATACACTGTACTTGCTGGGAAGAGACGGGAGTTCTATTTGCACTGTGTATGGCAATGGGAGCGCAATAGTGATTTTCCTTACCAGAAAACAACTCTTGCTCGTAGGACCAGAAACTGCATGTGATTCAACTCCATTTAGGACTGGGAAAGAAATGCTAGCTCGCCTTACATGAAACACACTCTGCTTTTGAGAAAAGAGCACTCTTCTGCTCTACTGTGTTTCCTATGGTGTCTGAACAGTGAGCTTGCTCAGAACAAAAGAACTGTGCTTCCTACACACACGGGCCATATCTAGTTCAACTCTGCTCAGGAAACTGACAAGGACAGTAGCACCTCTTCAGTCCAATACACTTTACTTGCGGGGAACAGACGCGAGTGCTATTTTCACTGTGTATGGCAATGGGAGCACAATAGTGACTAGTCTTACCAGAAAACAACTCTTGCTCGTAGGACAAAAAACTGCATGTGACTCAACTCCATTTAGGATTGGGAAACAAACGCTAGCTCGCCTTACAAGAAACACACTCTGCTTTAGAGAAAAGAGCACTCTTCTACTCTACTGTGTTTCCTATAGTGCCAGAACAGTGAGCTTGCTCATAACATAAGAACTCGCTTCCTAAACACACGGGCCATATCTAGTTCAACTCTGCTTAGGAACCTGACAAGAACAGTAGCTCCTCTTCAGTCCAATACACTGTACTTGCTGGGAACAGACACATGTGCTATTTGCACTGTGTATGGCAATGGAGCACAATAATGACTTTCCTTACCAGAAAATATTTCTTGCTCGCAGGACCAGAAACTGTCTGTGATTCAACTAAATTTAGGACTGGGAAACAAACGCGAGCTCGCCTTACAAGAAACACACTCTGCTTTAGAGAAAAGAGCACTCTTCTACTCTACTGTGTTTCCTGTAGGACCAGAACAGTGAGCTTGCTCAGAACATAATAACTGTGCTTCCTAAACACACGTGCCATGTCTATTTCAACTCTGCTTAGGAAACTGAGAAGAACAGTAGCTCCTCTTCAGTCCAATACACTGTACTTGCTGGGAACAGACGCTTGTGCTATTTGCACTGTGTATGGCAATGAGAGCACAATAGTGACTTTCCTTACCAGAAAACAACTCTTGGTCGTAGGACCAGAAACTGCATGTGATTCAACTCGATTTAGGACTGGGAAACAAACGCTAACTCACCTTACAAGAAACACACTGCTTTAGAGAAAAGAGCACTCTTCTACTCTACTGTGCTTCCTATGGGGTCCAAACAGTGAGCTTGCTCAGAACAAAAGAACTGTGGTTCCTACACACACGGACCATATGTAGTTCAACTCTGCTTAGGAAACTGACAAGAACAGTAGCTCCTCTTCAGTCCAATACACTGTACTTGCTGGGAACAGACGCGAGTGCTATTTACACTGTGTATGGCAATGAGAGCGCAATAGTGACTTTCCTTACCAGAAAACAACTCTTGCTCGTAGGACCACAAACTGCATGTGATTCAACGCGATTTAGGACTGGGAAACAAATGCTAGCTCGCTTTACAAGAAACACACTCTGCTTTAGAAAAAGAGCACTCTTCTACTCTACTGTGTTTCCTACAGGGCCAGAACAGTGAGCTTGCTCAGAACAAAAGAACTGTTCTTCCTACACGGGCCATATCTAGTTCAACTCTGCTTAGATAACTGACAAGAACAGTAGATCCTCTTCAGTCCAATACACTGTACTTGCTGGGAACAGACGCCAGTGCTATTTGCACTGTGTATGGCATTTGGAGCACAATAGTGACTCGTCTTACCAGAAAACAACTCTTGCTCATAGAACAAAAAACTGCATGTGACTCAACTCCACTTAGGACTGGGAAACAAACTCTATCTCGCTTTACAAGAAACACACTCTGCTTTTGAGAAAAGAGCACTCTTCTACTCTACTGTGCTTCCTATAGGGCCAGAACAGTGAGCTTGCTCAAAACAAAAAAACTGTGCTTCCTACACACACGGCCATATCTAGTTCAAGTCTGCTTAGGAACCTGACAAGAACAGTAGATCCTCTTCAGTCCAATACACTGTACTTGCTGGGAACAGAAGCGAGTGATATTTGCAAAGTGTCTGGCAATGGGAGCACAATGTGACTTTCCTTACCAGAAAACAACTCTTGTTCGTAGGACCTGAAACTACTTGTGATTCAACTCCATGTAGGATTAGGAAACAAACGCTAGCTTTCCATACAAGAAACACACTCTGCTTTAGAGAAAAGAGCACTCATCTACTCTACTGTGTTTCCTATAGGGCCACAACAGTGAGCTTGCTCAGAACATAAGAACTGTGCTTCCTACACACACGGGCCATAACTAGTTCAACTCTGCTTAGGAAACTGACAAGAACAGTAGCTCCTCTTCAGTCCGATACACTGTACTTCCTGGGAACAGACGCGAGTGCTATTTGCACTGTGTATGGCAATGGGAGCGCAATAGTGACTTTCCATACCAGAAAACAACTCTTGCTCTTAGGATCAGAAACTCCATGTGATTAAACACCATTTAGGACTGGGAAACAAACGCTAGCTTGCCTTACAAGAAACACACTCTGCTTTTGAGAAAAGAGCACTCATCTACTCTACTGTGTTTCCTATGGGGTCCGAACAGTGAGCTTGCTCAGAACAAACGAACTGTGCTTCCTACACACACGGCCATATCTAGTTCAAGTCTGCTTAGGAACCTGACAAGAACAGTAGATCCCCTTCAGTCCAATACACTGTACTTGCTGGGAACAGACGCCAGTGCTATTTGTCCTGTGTATGGCAATGGCAGCACAGTAGTTACTCTTCTTACCATAAAACAACTCTTCCTCGTATGACCTGAAACTGCATGTGATTCAACTCCATTTAGGACTGGGAAACAAACACTAGCTCGCCTTACAAGAAACACACTCTGCATTAGAGAAAAGAGCACTCTTCTACTCTACTGTGTTTCCTATAGGGCCAGAACAGTGAGCTTGCTCAGAACAAAGAACTGTGCTTCCTACACATGGGCCAAATCTAGTTCAACTCTGCATAGGAAACTGAGAAGAACAGTAGCTCCTCTTCAGTCCAATACACTGTACTTGCTGGGAACAGACGCATGTGCTATTTGCACTGTGTATGGCAATGGGAACGCAATAGTGACTTTCTTTACCAGAAAACAACTCTTGCTCGTAGGACCAGAAACTGCATGTGATTCAACTCCATTTAGGACTGGGAAACAAACGCTAGCTCGCCTTACAAGAAACACACTGCTTTAGAGAAAAGAGCACTCTTCTACTCTACTGTGTTTCCTATGGGGTCCGAACAGTGAGCTTGCTCAGAACAAAAGAACTGTGCTTCCTACACACACGGACCATATGTAGTTCAACTCTGCTTAGGAAACTGACAAGAACAGTAGCTCCTCTTCAGTCCAATACACTGTACTTGCTGGGAACAGACGCGAGTGCTATTTACACTGTGTATGGCAATTAGAGCGCAATAGTGACTTTCCTTACCAGAAAACAACTCTTGCTCGTAGGACCACAAACTGCATGTGATTCAACGCCATTTAGGACTGGGAAACAAATGCTAGCTCGCCTTACAAGAAACACACTCTGCTTTAGAAAAAGAGCACTCTTCTACTCTACTGTGTTTCTTACAGGGCCAGAACAGTGAGCTTGCTCAGAACTAAAGAACTGTGCTTCCCACACACGGGCCATATCTAGTTCAACTCTACTTAGGAAACTGACAAGAACAGTAGATCCTCTTCAGTCCAATACACTGTACTTGCTGGGAACAGACGCCAGTGCTATTTGCACTGTGTATGGCAATTGGAGCACAATAGTGACTCGTCTTACCAGAAAACAACTCTTACTCATAGAACAAAAAACTGCATGTGACTAAACTCCATTTAGGACTTGGAAACAAACTCTAGCTCGCTTTACAAGAAACACACTAGGCTTTTGAGAAAAGAGCACTCTTCTACTCTACTGTGCTTCCTATAGGGCCAGAACAGTGAGCGTTCTCAGAAAAAAAGAACTGTGCTTCCTAAACACATGGGCCATATCTAGTTCAACTCTTCTTAGGAAACTGACAAGAACAGTAGCTCCTCTTCAGTACAATACACTGTATTTGCTGGGAACAGACGGGAGGGCTATTTGCACTCTGTATGGCAATGGGAGCACAATAGTGACTTTCCTTACCAGAAAACAACACTTGCTCGTAGGACCAGAAACTGCATGTGATTCCACTCCATTTAGGAATGGGAAACAAAAGCAAGCTCGTCTTAAAGAAACACACTCTACGTTTGAGAAAAAAGCACTCTTCTACTCTACTGTGTTTTCTATGGGGTCCGAACAGTGAGCTTGCTCAGAACAAAAAAAAACTGTGCTTCCTACACACACGGCCATATCTAGTTCAACTCTGCTTAGGAACCTGACAAGAACAGTAGATCCTCTTCAGTCCAATACACTGTACTTGCTGGGAACAGACGGGAGGGCTATTTGCACAGTGTATGGCAATGGGAGCACAATGTGACTTTCCTTACCAGAAAACAACTCTTGTTCTTAGGACCTGAAACTGCATGTGATTCCACTCCATTTAGGACTAGGAAACAAACGCTATCTTGCCTTACAAGAAACACACTCTGCTTTTGAGAAAAGAGCACTCTTCTACTCTACTGTGTTTCCTATAGGGCCAGAACAGTGAGCTTGCTCAGAACATAAGAACTGTGCTTCCTACACACACGGCCATATCTAGTTCAACTCTGCTTAGGAAACTGACAAGAACAGTAGCTCCTCTTCAGTCCCATACACTGTACTTTCTGGGAACCGACGCGAGTGCTACTTGCACTGTGTGTGGCAATGGGAACACAATAGTGACTTTCCTTACCAGAAAACAACTCTTGCTCGTAGGACCAGAAACTGCATGTGATTCAACTCCATTTATGACTGGGAAACAAATGCTAGCTCGCCTTACATGAAACACACTCTGCTTTTGAGAAAAGAGCACTCTTCTGCTCTACTGTGTTTCCTATGGGGTCTGAACAGTGAGCTTGCTCAGAACAAAAGAACTGTGCTTCCTACACACACCGGCCATATCTAGTTCAACTCTGCTTAGGAAACTGACAAGGACAGTAGCACCTCTTCAGTCAAATACACTTTACTTGCGGGGAACAGACGCGAGTGCTATTTGCACTGTGTATGGCAATTGGACACAATAGTGACTAGTCTTACCAGAAAACAACTCTTGCTCGTAGGACAAAAAACTGCATGTGACTCAACTCCATTTAGGATTGGGAAACAAACGCTAGCTCGCCTTACAAGAAACACACTCTGCTTTAGAGAAAAGAGCACTCTTCTACTCTACTGTGTTTCCTATAGGGCCAGAACAGTGAGCTTGCTCATAACATAAGAACTCGCTTCCTACACACACGGGCCATATCTAGTTCAACTCTGCTTAGGAACCTGACAAGAACACTAGCTCCTTTTCAGTCCCATACACTGTACTTGCTGGGAACAGACGCGAGTGCTATTTGCACTGTGTATGCAATGGGAGCGCAATAGTGACTTTCCTTACCAGGAAACAACTCTTGCTCGTAGGACCAGAAACTGCATGTGATTCAACTCAATTTAGGACTTGGAAACAAATGCTAGCTCGCCTTACAAGAAACACACTCTGCTTTTGAGAAAAGAGCACTCTTCTATTCTACTGTGTTTCCTATATGGTCCGAAGAGTGAGTTTGCTCAGAACAAACGAACTGTGCTTCCTACACACACGGCCATATCTAGTTCAAGTCTGCTTAGGAACCTGACAAGAACAGTAGATCCTCTTCAGTCCAATACACTGTACTTGCTGGGAACAGACGCCAGTGCTATTTGTCCTGTGTATGGCAATGGCAGCACAAAAGTTACTCTTCTTACCATAAAACAACTCTTGCTCGTAGGACCAGACACTGCATGTGATTCAACTCCATTTAGGACTGGGAAACAAACACTAGCTCGCCTTACAAGAAACACACTCTGCATTAGAGAAAAGAGCACTCTTCTACTCTACTGTGTTTCCTATAGGGCCAGAACAGTGAGCTTGCTCAGAGCAAAAGAACTGTGCTTCCTACACACACGGGCCATATCTAGTTCAACTCTGCTTAGGAAACTGACAAGAACAGTAGCTCCTCTCAGTCCAATACACTTTACTTGCGGGGAACAGACGCGAGTGCTATTTGCACTGTGTATGGCAATTGGAGCACAATAGTGACTCGTCTTACCAGAAAACAACTCTTGCTCGTAGGACAAAAAACTGCATGTGACTCAACTCCATTTAAGACTGGGAAACAAACGCTAGCTCGCCTTACAAGAAACACACTCTGCTTTAGAGAAAAGAGCACTCTTCTACTCTACTGTGTTTCCTATAGGGCCAGAACAGTGAGCTTGCTCAGAACATAAGAACTGTGCTTCCTACACACACGGGCCATATCGAGTTCAACTCTGCTTAGGAACCTGACAAGAACAGTAGCTCCTCTTCATTCCAATACACTGTACTTGCTGGGAACAGACGCATGTGCTATTTGCACTGTGTATGGCAATGGGAGCGCAATAGGGACTTTCCTTACCAGAAAACAACTCTTGCTCGTAGGACCAGAAACTCCATGTGATTCAACTCCATTTAGGTCTGGGAAAAAAATGCTAGCTCGCCTTACATGAAACACACTCTGCTTTTGAGAAAAGAGCACTCTTCTACTCTACTGTGTTTCCTATGGGGTCCGAACAGTGAGCTTGCTCAGAACAAAAGAACTGTGCTTCCTACACGCAAGGGCCATATCTAGTTCAACTCTGCTTAGGAAACTGACCAGAACAGTAGCTTCTCTTCAGTCCAATACACTGTACTTGCGGGGAAGATACGCGAGTGCTATTTGCACTGTGTATGGTTATTGGAGCACAATGGTGACTCGTCTTACCAGAAAACAAATCTTGCTCGTAGGACAAAAAACTGCATGTGACTCAACTCCATTAAGGACTGGGAAACAAACGCTAGCTCGCCTTACAAGAAACACACTCTGCTTTTGAGAAAAGAGCACTCTTCTGCTCTACTGTGTTTCCTATGGAGTCCGAACACTGAACTTGCTCAGAACAAAAGAACTGTGCTTCCTACACACACGGCCATATCTAGTTCAATTCTGCTTAGGAACCTGACAAGAACAGTAGATCCTCTTCAGTCCAATACACTGTACTTGCTGGAACAGACACCAGTGCTATTTGTCCTGTGTATGGCAATGGCAGGGCAAAAGTGATTCTTCTTACCATAAAACAACTCTTGCTCATAGGACTAGAAACTGCATGTGATTCAACTCCATTTAGGACTGGGAAACAAACGCTAGCTCGCCTTACAAGAAACACACTCTGCTTTAGAGAAAAGAGCACTCTTCTACTCTACTGTGTTTCCTATAGGGCCAGACAGTGAGCTTGCTCAGAACAAAAGAACTGTGCTTCCTACACACACGGCCATATTTAGTTCAACTCTGCTTAGGAAACTGAGAAGAACAGTAGCTCCTCTTCAGTCCAATACACTGTACTTGCTGGGAACAGGTGGGAGGGCTCTTTGCACTGTGTATGGCAATGGGAGCGCAATGTGACTTTCCTTACCAGAAAACAACTCTTGCTCATAGGACCAGAAACTGCATGTGATTCAACTCCATTTACGACTGGGAAACAAACGCTAGCTCGCCTTACAAGAAACACACTCTGCTTTTGATAAAAGAGCACTCTTCTACTCTACTGTGTTTCCTATGGGGTCCGAACAGTGAGCTTGCTCAGAAAAAATCTGTGCTTCCTACACACACGGCCATATCTAGTTCAAGTCTGCTTAGGAACCTGACAAGAACAGTAGATCCTCTTCAGCCCAATACACTGTACTTGCTGCGAACAGATGCCAGTGCTATTTGTCCTGTGTATGGCAATGGCAGTACAATAGTGACTCTTCTTACCATAAAACAACTCTTGCTCGTAGTACCAGAAACTGCATGGGATTCAACTCCATTTAGGACTGCGAAACAAACGCTAGCACGCCTTACAAGAAATACACTCTGCTTTAGAGAAAAGAGCAGTCTTCTTCTCTACTGTGTTTCCTATGGGCTCTAAACAGTGAGCTTGCAAAGAACAAAAGAACTGTGCTTCCTACAAACACGGATCATATCTAGTTCAACTCTGCTTAGGAAACTGACAAGAACAGTAGCACCTATCCAGTCCAATACACTGTATATGCTGGGAACAGACGCGAGTGCTATTTGCACTGTGTATGGCAATGGGAGCGCAATGTGACTTTCCTTACCAGAAAAGAACTCTTGTTCATAGGACCTGAAACTGCATGTGATTCAACTCCATTTAGGACTAGGAAACAAACGCTAGCTTGCCTTACAAGAAACACACTCCGCTTTTGAGAAAAGAGCACTCTTCTACTCTACTGTGTTTCCTATAGGGCCAGAACAGTGACTTGCTCAGAACATAAGAACTGTGACTCCTACACACACGGGCCATATCTACTTCAACTCTGCTTAGGAAACTGAAAAGAACACTAGCTCCTTTTCAGTCCCATACACTGTACTTGCTGGGAATAGACGCGAGTGCTATTTGCACTGTGTATGCAATGGGAGCGCAATAGTGACTTTCCTTACCAGAAAACAACTCTTGGTCGTAGGACCAGAAACTGCATGTGATTCAACTCAATTTAGGACTTGGAAACAAATGCTAGCTCGCCTTACAAGAAACACACTCTGCTTTTGAGAAAAGAGCACTCTTCTACTCTACTGTGTTTCCTATATGGTCCGAACAGTGAGTTTGCTCAGAAAAAAAAACTGTGCTTCAAACACACACGGCCATATCTAGTTCAACTCTGCTTAGGAAACTGACAAGAACAGTAGCTCGTCCCTCAGTCCCATACACTGTACTTGCTGGGAACAGACGCGAGTGCTATTTGCACTGTGTATGGCAATGGGAGCACAATAGTGACATTCCTTACCAGAAAACAACTCTTGCTCGTAGGACCAGAAACTGCATGTGATTCATCTCCATTTAGGACTGGAAAACAAATGCTAGCTCGCCTTACATGAAACACACTCTGCTTTTGAGAAAAGAGCACTCTTCTACTCTACTGTGTTTCCTATGGGGTCCGAACAGTGAGCTTGCTCAGAGCAAAAGAACTGTGCTTCCTACACACACGGGCCATATCTAGTTCAACTCTGCTTAGGAAACTGACAAGAACAGTAGCTCCTCTTCAGTCCAATACACTTTACTTGCGGGGAACAGACGCGAGTGCTATTTGCACTGTGTATGGCAATTGGAGCACAATAGTGACTCGTCTTACCAGAAAACAACTCTTGCTCGTGGGACAAAAAACTGCATGTGACTCAACTCCATTTAAGACTGGGAAACAAACGCTAGCTCGCCTTAAAAGAAACACACTCTGCTTTAGAGAAAAGAGCACTCTTCTACTGTACTGTGTTTCCTATAGGGCCAGAACAGTGAGCTTGCTCAGAACATAAGAACTGTGCTTCCTACACACACGGGCCATATCGAGTTCAACTCTGCTTAGGAACCTGACAAGAACAGTAGCTCCTCTTCATTCCAATACACTGTACTTGCTGGGAACAGACGCATGTGCTATTTGCACTGTGTATGGCAATGGGAGCACAATAGTGACTTTCCTTACCAGAAAACAACTCTTGCTCGTAGGACCAGAAACTGCATGTGATTCCACTCCATTAAGGACTAGAAACAAACGCACGCTCACCTTACAAGAAACACACTCTGATTTTGAGGAAAGAGCACTCTTCTACTCTACTGTGCTTCCTATGGGGTCCGAACAGTGAGCTTGCTCAGAACAAAAGAACTGTGCTTCGTACACACAACCATATCTAGTTCAATTCTGTTTAGGAACGTGACAAGAACAGTAGATCCTCTTCAGTCCAATATACTGTACTTGCTGGGAACAGACGCCAGTGCTATTTGTCCTGTGTATGGCAATGGCAGCGCAATAGTGACTCTTCTTACCATAAAACAACTCTTGCTCATAGGACCAGAAACTGCAAGTGTTTCAACTCCATTTAGGACTGGGAAACAAAAGCTAGCTCACCTTACAAGAAACACACTCTGCTTTTGAGAAAAGAGCACTCTTCTACTCTACTGTGTTTCCTATGGGGTCCGAACAGTGAGCTTGCTCAGAACAAAAGAACTATGCTTCCTACACACACGTGCCATATCTAGTTCAACTCTGCTTAGGAAACTGACAAGAACAGTAGCTCCTCTTCAGTCCAATACACTTTACTTGCGGGGAACAGACGTGAGTGGTATTTGCACTGTGTATGGCAATTGGAGCACAATAGTGACTCGTCTTACCAGAAAACAACTCTTGCTCGTAGGACCAAAAACTGCATGTGACTCAACTCCATTTAGGACTGGGAAACAAACGCTAGCTCGACTTCCAAGAAACACACTCTGCTTTTGAGAAAAGAGCACTCTTCTACTCTACTGTGCTTCCTAGAGTGCCAGAACAGTGAGCTTGCTCAGAAAAAAAGAACTGTGCATCCTACACACACGGGCCATACCTAGTTCAACTCTTCTTATTAACTGAGAAGAACAGTAGCTCCTCTTCAGTCCAATGCACTGTACTTGCTGGGAACAGACGGGAGGGCTATTTGCACTGTGCATGGCAATGGGAGCGCAATAGTGACTTTCTTTACCAGAAAACAACTCTTGCTCGTAGGACCAGAAACTGCATGTGATTCCACTCCATTTAGGACTGGGAAACAAACGGTAGCTCGCGTTACAAGAAACACACTCTGCTTTAGAGAAAAGAGCACTCTTCTACTCTACTGTGTTTCCTATGGGGTCCAAACAGTGAGCTTGCTCAGAACAAAAGAACTGTGCTTCCTACACACACGGATCATATCTAGTTCAACTCTGCTTAGTAAACTGACAAGAACAGTAGCTCCTATTCAGTCCAATACACTGTACTTGCTGGGAAAAGACGCGAGTGCTATTTGCCTTGTGTAGGGCAATGGGAGCACAATAGTGACTTTCCTTACCATAAAACAACTCTTGCTCGTGGACCAGAAACTCCATGTGATTCAACTCCATTTAGGTCTGGGAAACAAATGCTAGCTCGCCTTACATGAAACACACTCTGCTTTTGAGAAAAGAGCACTCATCTACTCTACTGTGTTTCCTATGGGGTCCGAACAGTGAGCTTGCTCAGAGCAAAAGAACTGTGCTTCCTACACACACGGGCCATATCTAGTTCAACTCTGCTTAGGAAACTGACAAGAACAGTAGCTCCTCTTCAGTCCAATACACTTTACTTGCGGGGAACAGACGCGAGTGCTATTTGCACTGTGTATGGCAATTGGAGCACAATAGTGACTCGTCTTACCAGAAAACAACTCTTGCTCGTGGGACAAAAAACTGCATGTGACTCAACTCCATTTAAGACTGGGAAACAAACGCTAGCTCGCCTTAAAAGAAACACACTCTGCTTTAGAGAAAAGAGCACTCTTCTACTGTACTGTGTTTCCTATAGGGCCAGAACAGTGAGCTTGCTCAGAACATAAGAACTGTGCTTCCTACACACACGGGCCATATCGAGTTCAACTCTGCTTAGGAACCTGACAAGAACAGTAGCTCCTCTTCATTCCAATACACTGTACTTGCTGGGAACAGACGCATGTGCTATTTGCACTGTGTATGGCAATGGGAGCACAATAGTGACTTTCCTTACCAGAAAACAACTCTTGCTCGTAGGACCAGAAACTGCATGTGATTCCACTCCATTAAGGACTAGAAACAAACGCACGCTCGCCTTACAAGAAACACACTCTGATTTTGAGGAAAGAGCACTCTTCTACTCTACTGTGCTTCCTATGGGGTCCGAACAGTGAGCTTGCTCAGAACAAAAGAACTGTGCTTCGTACACACGACCATATCTAGTTCAATTCTGTTTAGGAACGTGACAAGAACAGTAGATCCTCTTCAGTCCAATATACTGTACTTGCTGGGAACAGACGCCAGTGCTATTTGTCCTGTGTATGGCAATGGCAGCGCAATAGTGACTCTTCTTACCATAAAACAACTCTTGCTCATAGGACCAGAAACTGCAAGTGTTTCAACTCCATTTAGGACTGGGAAACAAAAGCTAGCTCACCTTACAAGAAACACACTCTGCTTTTGAGAAAAGAGCACTCTTCTACTCTACTGTGTTTCCTATGGGGTCCGAACAGTGAGCTTGCTCAGAACAAAAGAACTATGCTTCCTACACACACGTGCCATATCTAGTTCAACTCTGCTTAGGAAACTGACAAGAACAGTAGCTCCTCTTCAGTCCAATACACTTTACTTGCGGGGAACAGACGTGAGTGGTATTTGCACTGTGTATGGCAATTGGAGCACAATAGTGACTCGTCTTACCAGAAAACAACTCTTGCTCGTAGGACCAAAAACTGCATGTGACTCAACTCCATTTAGGACTGGGAAACAAACGCTAGCTCGACTTCCAAGAAACACACTCTGCTTTTGAGAAAAGAGCACTCTTCTACTCTACTGTGCTTCCTAGAGTGCCAGAACAGTGAGCTTGCTCAGAAAAAAAGAACTGTGCATCCTACACACACGGGCCATACCTAGTTCAACTCTTCTTATTAACTGAGAAGAACAGTAGCTCCTCTTCAGTCCAATGCACTGTACTTGCTGGGAACAGACGGGAGGGCTATTTGCACTGTGCATGGCAATGGGAGCGCAATAGTGACTTTCTTTACCAGAAAACAACTCTTGCTCGTAGGACCAGAAACTGCATGTGATTCCACTCCATTTAGGACTGGGAAACAAACGGTAGCTCGCCTTACAAGAAACACACTCTGCTTTAGAGAAAAGAGCACTCTTCTACTCTACTGTGTTTCCTATGGGGTCCAAACAGTGAGCTTGCTCAGAACAAAAGAACTGTGCTTCCTACACACACGGATCATATCTAGTTCAACTCTGCTTAGTAAACTGACAAGAACAGTAGCTCCTATTCAGTCCAATACACTGTACTTGCTGGGAAAAGACGCGAGTGCTATTTGCCTTGTGTAGGGCAATGGGAGCACAATAGTGTCTTTCCTTACCATAAAACAACTCTTGCTCGTGGACCAGAAACTCCATGTGATTCAACTCCATTTAGGTCTGGGAAACAAATGCTAGCTCGCCTTACATGAAACACACTCTGCTTTTGAGAAAAGAGCACTCATCTACTCTACTGTGTTTCCTATGGGGTCCGAACAGTGAGCTTGCTCAGAACAAAAGAACTGTGCTTCCTACACACAAGGGCCATATCTAGTTCAACTCTGCTTAGGAAACTGACAAGAACAGTAGCTCCTCTTCAGTCCAATACACTGTACTTGCTGGGAACAGACGCCAGTGCTATTTGTCCTGTGTATGGCAATGGCAGCGCAAAAGTGACTCTTCTTACCATAAAACAACTCTTGCTCGTAGGACTAGAAACTGCATGTGATTCAACTCCATTTAGGACTGGGAAAGAAACGCTAGCTCGCCTTACAAGAAACACACTCTGCTTTAGAGAAAAGAGCACTCTTCTACTCTACTGTGTTTCCTATAGAGCCAGAACAGTGAGCTTGCTCAGAACAAATGAACTGTGCTTCCTACACACACGGCCATATTTAGTTCAATTCTGCTTAGGAAACTGAGAAGAACAGTAGCTCCTCTTCAGTCCAATACACTGTACTTGCTGGGAACAGGTGGGAGGGCTATTTGCACTGTGTATGGCAATGGGAGCGCAATAGTGACTTTCCTTACCAGAAAACAACTCTTGCTCGTAGGAACACAAACTGCATGTGATTCCACTCCATTTAGGAATGGGAAACAAACTCTAGCTTGCCTTACAAGAAACACACTCTGCTTTTGAGGAAAGAGCACTCTTCTACTCTACTGTGTTTCCTATGGGGTCCGAACAGTGAGCTTGCTCAGAACAAAAGAACTGTGCTTCCCACACACGGGCCATATCTAGTTCAACTCTGCCTAGGAAACTGACAAGAACAGTAGATCCTCTTGATTCCGATACACTGTACTTGCTGGGAACAGACGCGAGTGCTATTTGCACTGTGTATGGCATTTGGAGCACAATAGTGACTTTCCTTACCAGAAAACAACTCTTGCTCGTAGGACCAGAAACTGCATGTGATTCAACTCCATTTAGGACTGGGAAACAAACGCTAGCTCTCCTTAAAGAAACACACTCTGCTTTTGAGAAAAGAGCACTCTTCTACTCTACTGTGTTTCCTATTGGGTCCGAACAGTGAGCTTGCACAGAACAAAAGAACTGTGCTTCCTACACACAAGGCCATATCTAGTTCAATTCTGCTTAGGAACCTGACGAGAACAGTAGGTCCTCTTCAGTCCAATACACTGTACTTGCTGGGAACAGACGCCAGTGCTATTTGCACTGTGTATGGCAATTGGAGCACAATAGTGACTCGTCTTACCAGAAAACAACTCTTGCTGGTAGAACAAAAAACTGCATGTGACTCAACACCATTTAGGACTGGGAAACAAACTCTAGCTTGCCTTACAAGAAACACACTCTGCTTTTGAGAAAAGAGCACTCTTCTACTCTACTGTGTTTCCTATAGAGCCAGAACAGTGAGCTTGCTCAGAACATAAGAACTGTGCTTCCTACAAACACGGGCCATATCTAGTTCAACTCTGCTTAGGAAACTGACAAGAACAGTATCTCCTCTTCAGTCCAATACACTGTACTTGCTGGGAACAGACACGAGTGCTATTTGCACTGTGTATGGCAATTAGAGCACAATAGTGACTCTTCTTTCCAGAAAACAACTCTTGCTTGTAGGAAAAAAAACTGCATGTGATTCAACTCCATTTAGGACTGGGAAACAAACTCTATCTCGCCTTACAAGAAACACACTCTACTTTTGAGAAAAGAGCACTCTTCTACTCTACTGTGTTTCCTATGGGGTCCGAACAGTGAGCTTGCTCAGAAAAAAAGAACTGTGCTTCCTACACACACTGCCATATCTACTTCAATTCTGCTTAGGAACCTGACAAAAACAGTTGATCCTCTTCGGTCCAATACACTGTACATGCTGGGAACAGACGCCAGTGCTATTTGCCCTGTGTATGACAATGGGAGCGCAATATAGACTCTTCTTACCAGAAAACAACTCTTGATCGTAGGACCAAAAACTGCATGTGATTCAACTCCATTTAGGACTCTGAAACAAACGAAGCTCGCCGTATAAGAAACACACTCTGCTTTTGAGAAAAGACCACTCTTCTACTCTTCTATGTTTCCTATGGGGTCCGAACAGTGAGCTTGCTCAGAACAAAAGAACTGTGCTTCCTACACACAGGGGCCATATCTAGTTCAACTCTGCTTAGGAAACTGACAAGAACAGGAGCTCCTCTTCAGTCCAATACACTGTATATGCTGGGAACAGACGCCAGTGCTATTTGCCCTGTGTATGTCAATGGGAGCACAATAGTGACTCTTCTTACCAGAAAACAACTCTTGCTCATAGGACCAGAAACTGCATGGGATTCAACTCCATTTAGGACTGGGGAACAAACGCGAGCTCGCCTTACAAGAAACATACTCTGCTTTTGAGAAAAGAGCACTCATCTTCTCTACTCTGTTTCCTATTGGGCCAGAACAGTAAGCTTGCTCAGAACAAAAGAACTGTGCTTCCTACACACATGGGCCATATCTACTTCAACTCTGCTTAGAAACCTGACAAAAACAGTAGATCCTCTTCAGTCCAATACACTGTACATGCTGGGAACAGACGCCAGTGCTATTTGCCCTGTGTATGACAATGGAAACACAATAGTGACTCTTCTTATCAGAAAACAACTCTTGCTCGTACGACCAAAAACTACATGTTACTCAACTCCATTTATGACTGGGAAACATACGCAAGCTCACCTTACAAGAAACACATTCTGCTTTTGCCAAAAGAGCACTCTTCTACTCTACTGTTTTTCCTATGGGGTCCAAACAGTGAGCTTGCTCAGAAAAAAAGAACTGTGCTTCCTACACACACTGCCATATCTAGTTTAATTTTGCTTAGGAAGCTGACAAAAACAGTAGATCTTCTTCAGTCCAATACACTGTACATGCTGGGAACAGACGCCAGTGCTATTTGCCCTGTGTATGGCAATGGGAGCGCAATAGTGACTTTCCTTACCAGAAAACAACTCTTGCTCATAGGACCAGAAACTGCATGTGGTTCAACTCCATTTAGGACTGGGATACAAACGCTAGCTCGCCTTACAAGAAACACACTCTGCTTTTGAGAAACGAGCACTCTTCTACTCTACTGTGTTTCCTATGGGGTCCGAACAGTGAGCTTGCTCAAAACAAAAGAACTGTGCTTCCTACACACACGGGCCATATCTAGTTCAACTCTGCTTAGGAAATTGACAAGAACAGTAACTCCTCTTCAGTCCAATACACTGTAAATGCTGGGAACAGACGCGAGTGCTATTTGCACTGTGTATGACAATGGGAATGCAATAGTGACACTTCTTACCAGAAAACAACTCTTGCTCATAGGACCAGAAACTGCATGGGATTCAACTCCATTTAGGACTGGGAAACAAACGCTAGCTAGCATTACAAGAAACACACTCTGCTTTAGAGAAAAGAGCACTCTTCTACTCTACTGTGTTTCCTATAGGGCCAGAACAGTGAGCTTGCTCAGAACAAAAGAACTGTGCTTCCCACACACGGGCCATATCTAGTTCAACTCTGCTAAGGAAACTGACAAGAACAGTAGCTCCTCTTCAGTCCGATAAACTGTGCTTGCTGGGAACAGACGCGAGTGCTATTTGCACTGTGTATGGCAATGGGAGCACAATAGTGAATCTTCTTACCAGAAAACAACTCTTGCTCATAGGCCCAGAAACTGCATGTGATTCAACTCCATTTAGGACTAGGAAACAAATGCTAGCTCGCCTTACATGAAACACACTCTGCTTTTGAGGAAAGAGCACTCTACTACTCTACTGTGTTTCCTATGGGGTCCAAACAGTGAGCTTGCTCAGAACAAAAGAACTGTGCTTCCCACACACGGGCCATATCTAGTTCAACTCTGCCTAGGAAACTGACAAGAACAGTAGATCCTCTTGATTCCAATACACTGTATTTGCTGGGAATAGACGCGAGTGCTATTTGCACTGTGTATGGCATTTGGAGCACAATAGTGACTCTTCTTACCAGAAAAGAACTCATGCTCGTAGGACCAAAAACTGCCTGTGACTCAACTCCATTTAGGACTGGGAAACAAACGCGAGCTCACCTTACAAGAAACACACTCTGCTTTAGAGAAAAGAGCACTATTCTACTCTACTGTGTTTCCTATGGGGTCCGAACAGTGAGCTTGCTGAGAACAAAAGAACTGTGCTTCCTACACACGGCCATATCTAGTTCAATTCTGCTTAGGAACCTGACAAGAACAGTAGATCCTCTTCAGTCCAATACACTGTATTTGCTGCGAACAGAGGCCAGTGGTATTTGTCCTGTGTATGGCAATGGCAGCACAATAGTGACTCTTCTTACCAGAAAACAACTCTTGCTCTTAGTACCATAAACTGCTTGGGATTCAACTCCATTTAGGACTGCGAAACAAACGCTAGCTCACCTTACAAGAAACACACTCTGCTTTAGAGAAAAGAGCACTCTTCTACTCTACTGTGTATCCTATGGGGTCCAAACAGTGAGCTTGCTCAGAACAAAAGAACTGTGCTTCCTACACACACGGATCATATCTAGTTCAACTCTGCTTAGGAAACTGACAAGAACAGTAGCACCTATTCAGCCCAATACACTGTACTTGCTGGGAACAGACGCGAGTGCTATTTGCACTGTGTATGGCAATGGGAGCGCAATGTGACTTTTCTTACCAGAAAACAACTCTTGTTCATAGGACCAAAAACTGCATGTGATTCAACTCCATTTAGGACTAGGAAACAAACGCTAGCTCGCCTTACAAGAAACACACTCTGCTTTTGAGAAAAGAGTACTATTCTTCTCTACTGTGTTTCCTATAGTGCCAGAACAGTGATCTTGCTCTGAACATAATAACTGTGCTTCCTACACACACGGGCCATATCTAGTTCAACTCTGCTTAGGAAACTGACAAGAACAGTAGCTCCTCTTCAGTCCGATACACTGTACTTGTGGGGAACAGACGCTAGTGCTATTTGCACTGTGTATGGCAATGGGAGCACAATAGTGACTTTCCTTACCAGAAAACAACTCTTGCTCGTAGGACCAGAAACTGCATGTGATTCAACTCCATTTAGGACTGGGAAACAAACGCTAGCTCTCCTTAAAAGAAACACACTCTGCTTTTGAGAAAAGAGCACTCTTCTACTCTACTGTGTTTCCTATGGAGTCCGAACACTGAACTTGCTCAGAACAAAAGAACTGTGCTTCGTACACACACGGCCATATCTAGTTCAATTCTGCTTAGGAACCTGACAAGAACAGTAGATCCTCTTCAGTCCAATACACTGTACTTGCTGGGAACAGACACCAGTGCTATTTGTCCTGTGTATGGCAATGGCAGGGCAAAAGTGACTCTTCTTACCATAAAACAACTCTTGCTCATAGGACTAGAAACTGCATGTGATTCAACTCCATTTAGGACTGGGAAACAAACGCTAGCTCGCCTTACAAGAAACACACTCTGCTTTAGAGAAAAGAGCACTCTTCTACTCTACTGTGTTTCCTATAGGGCCAGACAGTGAGCTTGCTCAGAACAAAAGAACTGTGCTTCCTACACACACGGCCATATTTAGTTCAACTCTGCTTAGGAAACTGAGAAGAACAGTAGCTCCTCTTCAGTCCAATACACTGTACTTGCTGGGAACAGGTGGGAGGGCTCTTTGCTCTGTGTATGGCAATGGGAGCGCAATGTGACTTTCCTTACCAGAAAACAACTCTTGCTCATAGGACCAGAAACTGCATGTGATTCAACTCCATTTACGACTGGGAAACAAACGCTAGCTCGCCTTACAAGAAACACACTCTGCTTTTGATAAAAGAGCACTCTTCTACTCTACTGTGTTTCCTATGGGGTCCGAACAGTGAGCTTGCTCAGAAAAAATCTGTGCTTCCTACACACACGGCCATATCTAGTTCAAGTCTGCTTAGGAACCTGACAAGAACAGTAGATCCTCTTCAGCCCAATACACTGTATTTGCTGCGAACAGATGCCAGTGCTATTTGTCCTGTGTATGGCAATGGCAGTACAATAGTGACTCTTCTTACCATAAAACAACTCTTGCTCGTAGTACCAGAAACTGCATGGGATTCAACTCCATTTAGGACTGCGAAACAAAAGCTAGCACGCCTTACAAGAAATACACTCTGCTTTAGAGAAAAGAGCAGTCTTCTACTCTACTGTGTTTCCTATGGGCTCCAAACAGTGAGCTTGCAAAGAACAAAAGAACTGTGCTTCCTACAAACACGGATCATATCTAGTTCAACTCTGCTTAGGAAACTGACAAGAACAGTAGCACCTATCTAGTCCAATACACTGTACTTGCTGGGAACAGACGCGAGTGCTATTTGCACTGTGTATGGCAATGGGAGCGCAATGTGACTTTCCTTACCAGAAAAGAACTCTTGTTCATAGGACCTGAAACTGCATGTGATTCAACTCCATTTAGGACTAGGAAACAAACGCTAGCTCGCCTTACAAGAAACACACTCCGCTTTTGAGAAAAGAGCACTCTTCTACTCTACTGTGTTTCCTATAGGGCCAGAACAGTGACTTGCTCAGAACATAAGAACTGTGACTCCTACACACACGGGCCATATCTACTTCAACTCTGCTTAGGAAACTGAAAAGAACACTAGCTCCTTTTCAGTCCCATACACTGTACTTGCTGGGAATAGACGCGAGTGCTATTTGCACTGTGTATGCAATGGGAGCGCAATAGTGACTTTCCTTACCAGAAAACAACTCTTGGTCGTAGGACCAGAAACTGCATGTGATTCAACTCAATTTAGGACTTGGAAACAAATGCTAGCTCGCCTTACAAGAAACACACTCTGCTTTTGAGAAAAGAGCACTCTTCTACTCTACTGTGTTTCCTATATGGTCCGAACAGTGAGTTTGCTCAGAAAAAAAAACTGTGCTTCAAACACACACGGCCATATCTAGTTCAACTCTGCTTAGGAAACTGACAAGAACAGTAGCTCGTCCCTCAGTCCCATACACTGTACTTGCTGGGAACAGACGCGAGTGCTATTTGCACTGTGTATGGCAATGGGAGCACAATAGTGACATTCCTTACCAGAAAACAACTCTTGCTCGTAGGACCAGAAACTGCATGTGATTCATCTCCATTTAGGACTGGAAAACAAATGCTAGCTCGCCTTACATGAAACACACTCTGCTTTTGAGAAAAGAGCACTCTTCTACTCTACTGTGTTTCCTATGGGGTCCGAACAGTGAGCTTGCTCAGAGCAAAAGAACTGTGCTTCCTACACACACGGGCCATATCTAGTTCAACTCTGCTTAGGAAACTGACAAGAACAGTAGCTCCTCTTCAGTCCAATACACTTTACTTGCGGGGAACAGACGCGAGTGCTATTTGCACTGTGTATGGCAATTGGAGCACAATAGTGACTCGTCTTACCAGAAAACAACTCTTGCTCGTGGGACAAAAAACTGCATGTGACTCAACTCCATTTAAGACTGGGAAACAAACGCTAGCTCGCCTTAAAAGAAACACACTCTGCTTTAGAGAAAAGAGCACTCTTCTACTGTACTGTGTTTCCTATAGGGCCAGAACAGTGAGCTTGCTCAGAACATAAGAACTGTGCTTCCTACACACACGGGCCATATCGAGTTCAACTCTGCTTAGGAACCTGACAAGAACAGTAGCTCCTCTTCATTCCAATACACTGTACTTGCTGGGAACAGACGCATGTGCTATTTGCACTGTGTATGGCAATGGGAGCACAATAGTGACTTTCCTTACCAGAAAACAACTCTTGCTCGTAGGACCAGAAACTGCATGTGATTCCACTCCATTTAGGACTAGAAACAAACGCACGCTCGCCTTACAAGAAACACACTCTGATTTTGAGGAAAGAGCACTCTTCTACTCTACTGTGCTTCCTATGGGGTCCGAACAGTGAGCTTGCTCAGAACAAAAGAACTGTGCTTCGTACACACGACCATATCTAGTTCAATTCTGTTTAGGAACGTGACAAGAACAGTAGATCCTCTTCAGTCCAATATACTGTACTTGCTGGGAACAGACGCCAGTGCTATTTGTCCTGTGTATGGCAATGGCAGCGCAATAGTGACTCTTCTTACCATAAAACAACTCTTGCTCATAGGACCAGAAACTGCAAGTGTTTCAACTCCATTTAGGACTGGGAAACAAAAGCTAGCTCACCTTACAAGAAACACCCTCTGCTTTTGAGAAAAGAGCACTCTTCTACTCTACTGTGTTTCCTATGGGGTCCGAACAGTGAGCTTGCTCAGAACAAAAGAACTATGCTTCCTACACACACGTGCCATATCTAGTTCAACTCTGCTTAGGAAACTGACAAGAACAGTAGCTCCTCTTCAGTCCAATACACTTTACTTGCGGGGAACAGACGTGAGTGGTATTTGCACTGTGTATGGCAATTGGAGCACAATAGTGACTCGTCTTACCAGAAAACAACTCTTGCTCGTAGGACCAAAAACTGCATGTGACTCAACTCCATTTAGGACTGGGAAACAAACGCTAGCTCGACTTCCAAGAAACACACTCTGCTTTTGAGAAAAGAGCACTCTTCTACTCTACTGTGCTTCCTAGAGTGCCAGAACAGTGAGCTTGCTCAGAAAAAAAGAACTGTGCATCCTACACACACGGGCCATACCTAGTTCAACTCTTCTTATTAACTGAGAAGAACAGTAGCTCCTCTTCAGTCCAATGCACTGTACTTGCTGGGAACAGACGGGAGGGCTATTTGCACTGTGCATGGCAATGGGAGCGCAATAGTGACTTTCTTTACCAGAAAACAACTCTTGCTCGTAGGACCAGAAACTGCATGTGATTCCACTCCATTTAGGACTGGGAAACAAACGGTAGCTCGCCTTACAAGAAACACACTCTGCTTTAGAGAAAAGAGCACTCTTCTACTCTACTGTGTTTCCTATGGGGTCCAAACAGTGAGCTTGCTCAGAACAAAAGAACTGTGCTTCCTACACACACGGATCATATCTAGTTCAACTCTGCTTAGTAAACTGACAAGAACAGTAGCTCCTATTCAGTCCAATACACTGTACTTGCTGGGAAAAGACGCGAGTGCTATTTGCCTTGTGTAGGGCAATGGGAGCACAATAGTGACTTTCCTTACCATAAAACAACTCTTGCTCGTGGACCAGAAACTCCATGTGATTCAACTCCATTTAGGTCTGGGAAACATATGCTAGCTCGCCTTACATGAAACACACTCTGCTTTTGAGAAAAGAGCACTCATCTACTCTACTGTGTTTCCTATGGGGTCCGAACAGTGAGCTTGCTCAGAACAAAAGAACTGTGCTTCCTACACACAAGGGCCATATCTAGTTCAACTCTGCTTAGGAAACTGACAAGAACAGTAGCTCCTCTTCAGTCCAATACACTGTACTTGCTGGGAACAGACGCCAGTGCTATTTGTCCTGTGTATGGCAATGGCAGCGCAAAAGTGACTCTTCTTACCATAAAACAACTCTTGCTCGTAGGACTAGAAACTGCATGTGATTCAACTCCATTTAGGACTGGGAAACAAACGCTAGCTCGCCTTACAAGAAACACACTCTGCTTTAGAGAAAAGAGCACTCTTCTACTCTACTGTGTTTCCTATAGAGCCAGAACAGTGAGCTTGCTCAGAACAAATGAACTGTGCTTCCTACACACACGGCCATATTTAGTTCAATTCTGCTTAGGAAACTGAGAAGAACAGTAGCTCCTCTTCAGTCCAATACACTGTACTTGCTGGGAACAGGTGGGAGGGCTATTTGCACTGTGTATGGCAATGGGAGCGCAATAGTGACTTTCCTTACCAGAAAACAACTCTTGCTCGTAGGAACACAAACTGCATGTGATTCCACTCCATTTAGGAATGGGAAACAAACTCTAGCTTGCCTTACAAGAAACACACTCTGCTTTTGAGGAAAGAGCACTCTTCTACTCTACTGTGTTTCCTATGGGGTCCGAACAGTGAGCTTGCTCAGAACAAAAGAACTGTGCTTCCCACACACGGGCCATATCTAGTTCAACTCTGCCTAGGAAACTGACAAGAACAGTAGATCCTCTTGATTCCGATACACTGTACTTGCTGGGAACAGACGCGAGTGCTATTTGCACTGTGTATGGCATTTGGAGCACAATAGTGACTTTCCTTACCAGAAAACAACTCTTGCTCGTAGGACCAGAAACTGCATGTGATTCAACTCCATTTAGGACTGGGAAACAAACGCTAGCTCTCCTTAAAGAAACACACTCTGCTTTTGAGAAAAGAGCACTCTTCTACTCTACTGTGTTTCCTATTGGGTCCGAACAGTGAGCTTGCACAGAACAAAAGAACTGTGCTTCCTACACACAAGGCCATATCTAGTTCAATTCTGCTTAGGAACCTGACGAGAACAGTAGGTCCTCTTCAGTCCAATACACTGTACTTACTGGGAACAGACGCGAGTGCTATTTGTACTGTGTATGGCAATTGGAGCACAATAGTGACTCGTCTTTCCAGAAAACAACTCTTGCTTGTAGGAAAAAAAACTGCATGTGATTCAACTCCATTTAGGACTGGGAAACAAACTCTATCTCGCCTTACAAGAAACACACTCTACTTTTGAGAAAAGAGCACTCTTCTACTCTACTGTGTTTCCTATGGGGTCCGAACAGTGAGCTTGCTCAGAAAAAAAGAACTGTGCTTCCTACACACACTGCCATATCTACTTCAATTCTGCTTAGGAACCTGACAAAAACAGTTGATCCTCTTCGGTCCAATACACTGTACATGCTGGGAACAGACGCCAGTGCTATTTGCCCTGTGTATGACAATGGGAGCGCAATATAGACTCTTCTTACCAGAAAACAACTCTTGATCGTAGGACCAAAAACTGCATGTGATTCAACTCCATTTAGGACTCTGAAACAAACGAAGCTCGCCGTATAAGAAACACACTCTGCTTTTGAGAAAAGACCACTCTTCTACTCTTCTATGTTTCCTATGGGGTCCGAACAGTGAGCTTGCTCAGAACAAAAGAACTGTGCTTCCTACACACAGGGGCCATATCTAGTTCAACTCTGCTTAGGAAACTGACAAGAACAGGAGCTCCTCTTCAGTCCAATACACTGTATATGCTGGGAACAGACGCCAGTGCTATTTGCCCTGTGTATGTCAATGGGAGCACAATAGTGACTCTTCTTACCAGAAAACAACTCTTGCTCATAGGACCAGAAACTGCATGGGATTCAACTCCATTTAGGACTGGGGAACAAACGCGAGCTCGCCTTACAAGAAACATACTCTGCTTTTGAGAAAAGAGCACTCATCTTCTCTACTCTGTTTCCTATAGGGCCAGAACAGTAAGCTTGCTCAGAACAAAAGAACTGTGCTTCCTACACACATGGGCCATATCTACTTCAACTCTGCTTAGAAACCTGACAAAAACAGTAGATCCTCTTCAGTCCAATACACTGTACATGCTGGGAACAGACGCCAGTGCTATTTGCCCTGTGTATGACAATGGAAACACAATAGTGACTCTTCTTATCAGAAAACAACTCTTGCTCGTACGACCAAAAACTACATGTTACTCAACTCCATTTATGACTGGGAAACATACGCAAGCTCACCTTACAAGAAACAAATTCTGCTTTTGCCAAAAGAGCACTCTTCTACTCTACTGTTTTTCCTATGGGGTCCAAACAGTGAGCTTGCTCAGAAAAAAAGAACTGTGCTTCCTATACACACTGCCATATCTAGTTTAATTTTGCTTAGGAAGCTGACAAAAACAGTAGATCTTCTTCAGTCCAATACACTGTACATGCTGGGAACAGACGCCAGTGCTATTTGCCCTGTGTATGGCAATGGGAGCGCAATAGTGACTTTCCTTACCAGAAAACAACTCTTGCTCATAGGACCAGAAACTGCATGTGGTTCAACTCCATTTAGGACTGGGATACAAACGCTAGCTCGCCTTACAAGAAACACACTCGGCTTTTGAGAAACGAGCACTCTTCTACTCTACTGTGTTTCCTATGGGGTCCGAACAGTGAGCTTGCTCAAAACAAAAGAACTGTGCTTCCTACACACACGGGCCATATCTAGTTCAACTCTGCTTAGGAAATTGACAAGAACAGTAACTCCTCTTCAGTCCAATACACTGTAAATGCTGGGAACAGACGCGAGTGCTATTTGCACTGTGTATGACAATGGGAATGCAATAGTGACACTTCTTACCAGAAAACAACTCTTGCTCATAGGACCAGAAACTGCATGGGATTCAACTCCATTTAGGACTGGGAAACAAACGCTAGCTAGCATTACAAGAAACACACTCTGCTTTAGAGAAAAGAGCACTCTTCTACTCTACTGTGTTTCCTATAGGGCCAGAACAGTGAGCTTGCTCAGAACAAAAGAACTGTGCTTCCCACACACGGGCCATATCTAGTTCAACTCTGCTAAGGAAACTGACAAGAACAGTAGCTCCTCTTCAGTCCGATAAACTGTGCTTGCTGGGAACAGACGCGAGTGCTATTTGCACTGTGTATGGCAATGGGAGCACAATAGTGAATCTTCTTACCAGAAAACAACTCTTGCTCATAGGCCCAGAAACTGCATGTGATTCAACTCCATTTAGGACTAGGAAACAAATGCTAGCTCGCCTTACATGAAACACACTCTGCTTTTGAGGAAAGAGCACTCTACTACTCTACTGTGTTTCCTATGGGGTCCAAACAGTGAGCTTGCTCAGAACAAAAGAACTGTGCTTCCCACACACGGGCCATATCTAGTTCAACTCTGCCTAGGAAACTGACAAGAACAGTAGATCCTCTTGATTCCAATACACTGTATTTGCTGGGAATAGACGCGAGTGCTATTTGCACTGTGTATGGCATTTGGAGCACAATAGTGACTCTTCTTACCAGAAAAGAACTCATGCTCGTAGGACCAAAAACTGCCTGTGACTCAACTCCATTTAGGACTGGGAAACAAACGCGAGTTCACCTTACAAGAAACACACTCTGCTTTAGAGAAAAGAGCACTATTCTACTCTACTGTGTTTCCTATGGGGTCCGAACAGTGAGCTTGCTGAGAACAAAAGAACTGTGCTTCCTACACACGGCCATATCTAGTTCAATTCTGCTTAGGAACCTGACAAGAACAGTAGATCCTCTTCAGTCCAATACACTGTATTTGCTGCGAACAGAGGCCAGTGGTATTTGTTCTGTGTATGGCAATGGCAGCACAATAGTGACTCTTCTTACCAGAAAACAACTCTTGCTACCATAAACTGCTTGGGATTCAACTCCATTTAGGACTGCGAAACAAACGCTAGCTCGCCTTACAAGAAACACACTCTGCTTTAGAGAAAAGAGCACTCTTCTACTCTACTGTGTATCCTATGGGGTCCAAACAGTGAGCTTGCTCAGAACAAAAGAACTGTGCTTCCTACACACACGGATCATATCTAGTTCAACTCTGCTTAGGAAACTGACAAGAACAGTAGCACCTATTCAGCCCAATACACTGTACTTGCTGGGAACAGACGCGAGTGCTATTTGCACTGTGTATGGCAATGGGAGCGCAATGTGACTTTTCTTATCAGAAAACAACTCTTGTTCATAGGACCAAAAACTGCATGTGATTCAACTCCATTTAGGACTAGGAAACAAACGCTAGCTCGCCTTACAAGAAACACACTCTGCTTTTGAGAAAAGAGTACTATTCTTCTCTACTGTGTTTCCTATAGTGCCAGAACAGTGATCTTGCTCTGAACATAATAACTGTGCTTCCTACACACACGGGCCATATCTAGTTCAACTCTGCTTAGGAAACTGACAAGAACAGTAGCTCCTCTTCAGTCCGATACACTGTACTTGTGGGGAACAGACGCTAGTGCTATTTGCACTGTGTATGGCAATGGGAGCACAATAGTGACTTTCCTTACCAGAAAACAACTCTTGCTCGTAGGACCAGAAACTGCATGTGATTCAACTCCATTTAGGACTGGGAAACAAACGCTAGCTCTCCTTAAAAGAAACACACTCTGCTTTTGAGAAAAGAGCACTCTTCTACTCTACTGTGTTTCCTATGGAGTCCGAACACTGAACTTGCTCAGAACAAAAGAACTGTGCTTCCTACACACACGGCCATATCTAGTTCAATTCTGCTTAGGAACCTGACAAGAACAGTAGATCCTCTTCAGTCCAATACACTGTACTTGCTGGGAACAGACACCAGTGCTATTTGTCCTGTGTATGGCAATGGCAGGGCAAAAGTGACTCTTCTTACCATAAAACAACTCTTGCTCATAGGACTAGAAACTGCATGTGATTCAACTCCATTTAGGACTGGGAAACAAACGCTAGCTCGCCTTACAAGAAACACACTCTGCTTTAGAGAAAAGAGCACTCTTCTACTCTACTGTGTTTCCTATAGGGCCAGACAGTGAGCTTGCTCAGAACAAAAGAACTGTGCTTCCTACACACACGGCCATATTTAGTTCAACTCTGCTTAGGAAACTGAGAAGAACAGTAGCTCCTCTTCAGTCCAATACACTGTACTTGCTGGGAACAGGTGGGAGGGCTCTTTGCTCTGTGTATGGCAATGGGAGCGCAATGTGACTTTCCTTACCAGAAAACAACTCTTGCTCATAGGACCAGAAACTGCATGTGATTCAACTCCATTTACGACTGGGAAACAAACGCTAGCTCGCCTTACAAGAAACACACTCTGCTTTTGATAAAAGAGCACTCTTCTACTCTACTGTGTTTCCTATGGGGTCCGAACAGTGAGCTTGCTCAGAAAAAATCTGTGCTTCCTACACACACGGCCATATCTAGTTCAAGTCTGCTTAGGAACCTGACAAGAACAGTAGATCCTCTTCAGCCCAATACACTGTATTTGCTGCGAACAGATGCCAGTGCTATTTGTCCTGTGTATGGCAATGGCAGTACAATAGTGACTCTTCTTACCATAAAACAACTCTTGCTCGTAGTACCAGAAACTGCATGGGATTCAACTCCATTTAGGACTGCGAAACAAACGCTAGCACGCCTTACAAGAAATACACTCTGCTTTAGAGAAAAGAGCAGTCTTCTACTCTACTGTGTTTCCTATGGGCTCCAAACAGTGAGCTTGCAAAGAACAAAAGAACTGTGCTTCCTACAAACACGGATCATATCTAGTTCAACTCTGCTTAGGAAACTGACAAGAACAGTAGCACCTATCTAGTCCAATACACTGTACTTGCTGGGAACAGACGCGAGTGCTATTTGCACTGTGTATGGCAATGGGAGCGCAATGTGACTTTCCTTACCAGAAAAGAACTCTTGTTCATAGGACCTGAAACTGCATGTGATTCAACTCCATTTAGGACTAGGAAACAAACGCTAGCTCGCCTTACAAGAAACACACTCCGCTTTTGAGAAAAGAGCACTCTTCTACTCTACTGTGTTTCCTATAGGGCCAGAACAGTGACTTGCTCAGAACATAAGAACTGTGACTCCTACACACACGGGCCATATCTACTTCAACTCTGCTTAGGAAACTGAAAAGAACACTAGCTCCTTTTCAGTCCCATACACTGTACTTGCTGGGAATAGACGCGAGTGCTATTTGCACTGTGTATGCAATGGGAGCGCAATAGTGACTTTCCTTACCAGAAAACAACTCTTGGTCGTAGGACCAGAAACTGCATGTGATTCAACTCAATTTAGGACTTGGAAACAAATGCTAGCTCGCCTTACAAGAAACACACTCTGCTTTTGAGAAAAGAGCACTCTTCTACTCTACTGTGTTTCCTATATGGTCCGAACAGTGAGTTTGCTCAGAAAAAAAAACTGTGCTTCAAACACACACGGCCATATCTAGTTCAACTCTGCTTAGGAAACTGACAAGAACAGTAGCTCGTCCCTCAGTCCCATACACTGTACTTGCTGGGAACAGACGCGAGTGCTATTTGCACTGTGTATGGCAATGGGAGCACAATAGTGACATTCCTTACCAGAAAACAACTCTTGCTCGTAGGACCAGAAACTGCATGTGATTCATCTCCATTTAGGACTGGAAAACAAATGCTAGCTCGCCTTACATGAAACACACTCTGCTTTTGAGAAAAGAGCACTCTTCTACTCTACTGTGTTTCCTATGGGGTCCGAACAGTGAGCTTGCTCAGAGCAAAAGAACTGTGCTTCCTACACACACGGGCCATATCTAGTTCAACTCTGCTTAGGAAACTGACAAGAACAGTAGCTCCTCTTCAGTCCAATACACTTTACTTGCGGGGAACAGACGCGAGTGCTATTTGCACTGTGTATGGCAATTGGAGCACAATAGTGACTCGTCTTACCAGAAAACAACTCTTGCTCGTGGGACAAAAAACTGCATGTGACTCAACTCCATTTAAGACTGGGAAACAAACGCTAGCTCGCCTTAAAAGAAACACACTCTGCTTTAGAGAAAAGAGCACTCTTCTACTGTACTGTGTTTCCTATAGGGCCAGAACAGTGAGCTTGCTCAGAACATAAGAACTGTGCTTCCTACACACACGGGCCATATCGAGTTCAACTCTGCTTAGGAACCTGACAAGAACAGTAGCTCCTCTTCATTCCAATACACTGTACTTGCTGGGAACAGACGCATGTGCTATTTGCACTGTGTATGGCAATGGGAGCACAATAGTGACTTTCCTTACCAGAAAACAACTCTTGCTCGTAGGACCAGAAACTGCATGTGATTCCACTCCATTTAGGACTAGAAACAAACGCACGCTCGCCTTACAAGAAACACACTCTGATTTTGAGGAAAGAGCACTCTTCTACTCTACTGTGCTTCCTATGGGGTCCGAACAGTGAGCTTGCTCAGAACAAAAGAACTGTGCTTCGTACACACGACCATATCTAGTTCAATTCTGTTTAGGAACGTGACAAGAACAGTAGATCCTCTTCAGTCCAATATACTGTACTTGCTGGGAACAGACGCCAGTGCAATTTGTCCTGTGTATGGCAATGGCAGCGCAATAGTGACTCTTCTTACCATAAAACAACTCTTGCTCATAGGACCAGAAACTGCAAGTGTTTCAACTCCATTTAGGACTGGGAAACAAAAGCTAGCTCACCTTACAAGAAACACACTCTGCTTTTGAGAAAAGAGCACTCTTCTACTCTACTGTGTTTCCTATGGGGTCCGAACAGTGAGCTTGCTCAGAACAAAAGAACTATGCTTCCTACACACACGTGCCATATCTAGTTCAACTCTGCTTAGGAAACTGACAAGAACAGTAGCTCCTCTTCAGTCCAATACACTTTACTTGCGGGGAACAGACGTGAGAGGTATTTGCACTGTGTATGGCAATTGGAGCACAATAGTGACTCGTCTTACCAGAAAACAACTCTTGCTCGTAGGACCAAAAACTGCATGTGACTCAACTCCATTTAGGACTGGGAAACAAACGCTAGCTCGACTTCCAAGAAACACACTCTGCTTTTGAGAAAAGAGCACTCTTCTACTCTACTGTGCTTCCTAGAGTGCCAGAACAGTGAGCTTGCTCAGAAAAAAAGAACTGTGCATCCTACACACACGGGCCATACCTAGTTCAACTCTTCTTATTAACTGAGAAGAACAGTAGCTCCTCTTCAGTCCAATGCACTGTACTTGCTGGGAACAGACGGGAGGGCTATTTGCACTGTGCATGGCAATGGGAGCGCAATAGTGACTTTCTTTACCAGAAAACAACTCTTGCTCGTAGGACCAGAAACTGCATGTGATTCAACTCCATTTAGGACTGGGAAACAAACGGTAGCTCGCCTTACAAGAAACACACTCTGCTTTAGAGAAAAGAGCACTCTTCTACTCTACTGTGTTTCCTATGGGGTCCGAAAAGTGAGCTTGCTCAGAACAAAAGAACTGTGCTTCCTACACACACGGCCATATCTAGTTCAATTCTGCTTAGGAACCTGACAAGAACAGTAGATCCTCTTCAGTCCAATGCACTGTACTTGCTGGGAACAGACGCCAGTGCTATTTGCACTGTGTATGGCAATTGGAGCACAATAGTGACTCGTCTTACCAGAAAACAACTCTTGCTCATAGAACAAAAAACTGCATGTGACTCAACACCATTTAGGACTGGGAAACGAACGCTAGCTCGCCTTACAAGAAACACACTCTGCTTTTGAGAAAAGAACACTCTTCTACTCTACTGTGTTTCCTATAGGGCCAGAAGAGTGAGCTTGCTCAGAACAAAAGAACTGTGCTTCCTACACACACGGCCATATCTAGTTCAATTCTGTTTTGGAACCTGACAAAAACAGTAGATCCTCTTCAGTCCAATACACTGTACTTGCTGGGAACACACGCCAGTGCTATTTGTCCTGTGTACGGCAATGGCAGTGCAATAGTGACTATTTTTACCATAAAACAATTCTTGCTCGTAGGACCAGAAACTGCTGTGATTCAACTCCATTAAGGACTGGGAAACAAACACTAGCTCGCCTTACAAGAAACATACTCTGCTTTAGAGAAAAGAGTACTCTTCTACTCTACTGTGTTTCCTATAGGGCCAGAACAGTGAGCTTGCTCAGAACAAAAGAACTGTGCTTCCCACACGGGACATATCTAGTTCAACTCTGCTTAGGAAACTGACAAGAACAGTAGCTCCTCTTCTTTCTGATACACTGTACTTGCTGGGAACAGACGCGAGTGCTATTTTCACTGTGTATGGCAATGAGAGCGCAATAATGACTTTCCTTACTAGAAAACAACTCTTGCTCGTAGGACCTGAAACTGAATGTGATTCAACTCCATTTAGGACTGGGAAACAAATGCTAGCTCGCCTTACATGAAACACACTCTGCTTTTGAGAAAAGAGCACTCTTCTACTCTACTGTGTTTCCTATGGGGTCCGAACAGTGAGCTTGCTCAGAACAAAAGAACTGTGCTTCCTACACACACGGCCATATCTAGTTCAAGTCTGCTTAGGAAACTGACAAGAACAGTAGATCCTCTTCAGTCCAATACACTGTAATTGCTGGGAACAGACGCCAGTGCTATTTGTCCTGTGTATGGCAATGGCAGCGCAATAGTGACTCTTCTTACCAGAAAACAACTCTTGCTCGTAGTACCAGAAACTGCATGGGATTCAATTCCATTTAGGACTGGGAAACAAACTCGAGCTTGCCTTACCAGAAACACACTCTGCTTTGAAGAAAAGAGCACTCTTCTACTCTACTGTGTTTCCTATAGAGCCAGAACAGTGAGCTTGCTCAGAACATAAGAACTGTGCTTCCTACAAACACGGGCCATGTCTAGTTCAACTCTGCTTAGGAAACTGACAAGAACAGTATCTCCTCTTCAGTCCAGTACACTGTACTTGCTGGGAACAGACACGAGTGCTATTTGCACTGTGTATGGCAATTGGAGCACAATAGTGACTCTTCTTACCAGAAAACAACTCTTGCTTGTAGGAAAAAAAACTGCATGTGATTCAACTCCATTTAGGACTGGGAAACAAACTCTATCTCGCTTACAAGAAACACACTCTACTTTTGAGAAAAGAGCACTCTTCTACTCTACTGTGTTTCGTAAAGGGCCAGAACAGTGAGCTTGCTCAGAACATAAGAACTGTGCTTCCTACACACACGGCCATATCTAGTTCAATTCTGCTTAGGAACCTGACAAGAACAGTAGATCCTCTTCATTCCAATACACTGTACTTGCTGGGAACAGACGCCAGTGCTCTTTGTCCTGTGTACGGGTTTGACAGCGCAATAGTGACTATTCTTACCATAAAACAACTCTTGCTCGTAGGACCAGAAACCGCATGTGATTCAACTCCATTTAGGACTGGGAAATAAACTCTAGCTCGCCTTACAAGAAACACACTCTGCTTTTGAGAAACGAGCACTCTTCTACTCTACTCTTTTTCCTATAGGGCCAGAACAGTGAGCTTGCTCAGAACAAAAGAACTGTGCTTCCCACGCACGGGCCATATCTAGTTCAACTCTGCCTAGGAAACTGACAAGAACAGTAGCTCCTCTTCAGTCCGATACACTGTACTTGCTGGGAACAGACGTGAGTGCTATTTGCACTGTGTATGGCAATGGGAGCACAAAAGTGACTTTCCTTACCAGAAAACAACTCTTGATCGTAGGACAGAAACTGCATGTGATTCAACTCCATTTAAGACTGGGAAACAAATGCTAGCTTGCCTTACAAGAAACACACTCTACTTTTGAGAAAAGAGCACTCTTCTACACTACTGTGTTTCCTATGGGGTCCGAACAGTGAGCTTGCTCTGAACAAAAGAACTGTGCTTCCTAAACAACGGCCATATCTAGTTCCATTCTGCTTAGGAACTTGACAAGAACAGTAGATCCTCTTCAGTCCAATACACTGCATTGCTGGGAAGAGACGCCAGTGCTATTTGTCCTGTGTATGGCAATGGCAGCGCAATAGTGACTCTTCTTACCATAAAACAACTCTTGCTCATAGGACCAGAAACTGCATGTGATTCAACTCCATTATGACTGGGAAACAAACGCTAGCTCGCCTTAAAAGAAACACACTCTGCTTTAGAGAAAAGAGCACTCTTCTACTCTACTGTGTTTCCTACAGGGTTAGAAGAGTGAGCTTGCTCAGAACAAAAGAACTGTGCTTCCTACACACGGGCGATATCTAGTTCAACTCTGCTTAGGAAACTGACAAGAACAGTAGCTCCTATTCAGTCCAATACACTGTACTTGCTGGGAACAGACGCGAGTGCTATTTGCACTGTGTATGGCATTTGGAGCACAATAGTGACTCTTCTTACCAGAAAACAACTCTTGCTCGTAGGACCAGAAACTGCATGTGATTCAACTCCATTTGGGACTGGGAAACAAATGCGAGCTCGCCTTACAAGAAACACACTCTGCTTTTGAGAAAAGAGCACTCTTCTTCTCTACTGTGTTTCCTATGGGGTCCGAACAGTGAGCTGCTCAGAACAAAAGAACTGTGCTTCCTACACACACGGCCATATCTAGTTCAATTCTGCTTAGGAACCTGACAAGAACAGTAGATCCTCTTCAGTCCAATACACTGTACTTGCTGGGAACAGACGCCAGTGCTATTTGTCCTGTGTATGGCAATGGCAGCACAATAGTGACTCTTCTTACCAGAAAACAACTCTTGCTTGTAGGACCAGAAACTGCATGTGATTCAACTCTATTTAGGACTGGGAAACAAAAGCTAGCTCACCTTGCAAGAAACACACTCTGCTTTAGAGAAAAGAGCACTCTTCTACTCTACTGTTTTTCCTATAGGGCCAGAACAGTCAGCTTGCTCAGAACAAAAGAACTGTGCTTCCTACACACGAGCCATATCTCGTTCAACTCTGCTTAGGAAACTGAGAAGAACTGTAGCTCCTCTTCAGTCCGATACACTGTACTTGCTGGGAACAGACGCGAGTGCTATTTGCACTGTGTATGGTAATGGGAGCGCAATAGTGACTTTCCTTACCAGAAAACAACTCTTGCTCCTAAGACCAGAAACTGCATGTGATTCAACTCCATTTAGGACTGGGAAACATACTCTAGCTCGCCTTACATGAAACACACTCTGCTTTTGAGAAAAGAGCATTCTTCTACTCTACTGTGTTTCCTATGTGGTCCGAACAGTAAGCTTGCTCAGAACAAAAGAACTGTGCTTCCTACACACACGGACATATCTAGTTCAACTGTGCTTAGGAAACTGACAAGAACAGTAGCTCCTCTTCCATCCAATACACTGTACTTGCGGGGAACAGACTCCAGTGCTATTTGCATTGTGTATGGCAGTTGGAGAACAATAGTGACTTGTCTTACAAGAAAACAACATTTGCTCATAGGACAAAAAACTGCATGTGACTCAACTCCATTTAGGACTGGGAAACAAACGCTAGCTCGCCTTACAAGAAACAAACTCTGCTTTTGAGAAAAGAGCACTCTTCTACTCTACTGTGTTTCCTATGTGTTCCGAACAGTGAGCTTGCTCAGAACAAAAAAACTGTGCTTCCTACACACACGGCCATATCTAGTTAAACTCTGCTTAGGAACCTGACAAGAACAGTAGATCCTCTTCAGTCCAATACACTGTACTTGCTGGGAACAGACGCGAGTGCTATTTGCACTGTGTATGGCAAGGGGAGCTCAATAGTGACTTTCCTTACCAGTAAACAACTCTTGCTCGTAGGACCAGAAACTGCATGTGATTCAACTCCATTTAGGACTGTGAAACAAATGCTAGCTCGCCTTACATGAAACACACTCTTCTTTTGAGAAAAGAGCACTCTTCTACTCTTCTGTATTTCCTATAGGGCCAGAACAGTGAGCTTGCTCAGAAAAAAAGAACTGTACTTCCTACACACACGGCCCATATCTAGTTCAACTCTGCTTAGGAAACTGAGAAGAACAGTAGCTCCTTTGCAGTCCAATACACTGTACTTGCTGGGAACAGACATGAGGGCTTTTTGCACTGTGTATGGCAATGGGAGCGCAATAGTTACTTTCCTTACCAGAAAACAGCTCTTGCTCGTAGGACCAGAAACTGCATGTGATTCAACTCCATTTAGTACTGGGAAACAAATGCTAGCTCGCATACATGAAACACACTCTGCTTTTGAGAAAAGAGCACTCTTCTGCTCTACTGTGTTTCCTATGGGGTCCGAACAGTGAGTTTGCACAGAAAAAAAAACTGTGCTTCCTACACACACGGGCCATATCTAGTTCAACTCTGCTTAGGAAACCAACAAGAACAGTAGCTCCTCTTCAGTCCGATACACTGTACTTGCTGGGAACAGACGCGAGTGCTATTTGTACTGTGTACGGCAATGGGAGCGCAATAGTGACTTTCCTTACCAGAAAACAACTCTTGATCGTAGGACCAGAAACTGCATGTGATTCAACTCCACTTAGGAGTGGGAAACAAATGCTAGGTCGCCTTACATGAAACACACTCTGCATTTGAGAAAAGAGCACTCTTCTACTCTACTGTGTTTCCTATGTGTTCCGAACAGTGAGCTTGCTCAGAACAAAAAAACTGTACTTCCTACTAAAACGGCCATATCTAGTTCAAGTCTGCTTAGGAATCTGACAAGAACAGTATATCCTCTTCAGTCCAATACACTGTACTTGCTAGGAACAGACGCCAGTGCTATTTGTCCTGTGTATGGCAATGGCAGCGCAATAGTGACTCTTCTTACCAGAAAACAACTCTTGCTCGTGGACCAGAAACTGCATGTGATTCAACTCCATTTAGGACTGGGAAACAAACTGTAGCTCGCTTTACAAGAAACACACTCTGCTTTTGAGAAAAGAGCACTCTTCTACTCTACTGTTTTTCCTATAGGGCCAGAACAGTGAGCTTGCTCAGAACAAAAGAACTGTGCTTCCTACACACACGGGCCATATCTAGTTGAACTCTGCTTAGGAAACTGAGAAGAACAGTAGCTCCTCTTCAGTCCAATACACTGTACTTTCTGGGAACAGACGGGAGGGCTATTTGCACTGTGTATGGCAATGGGAGCCCAATAGTGACGTTCTGTACCAGAAAACAACTCTTGCTCGTAGGACCAGAAACTGCATGTGATTCCACTCCATTTAGGACTGGGAAACAAATGCTAGCTCGCCTTACAAGAAACACACTCTGCTTTAGAGAAAAGAGCACTCTTCTACTCTACTGTGTTTCCTATGGGGTCCAAACAGTGAGCTTGCTCAGAACAAAAGAACTGTGCTTCCTACACACACGGCCATATCTAGTTCAAGTCTTCTTAGGAACCTGACAAGAACAGTAGATCCTCTTCAGTCCAATACACTGTACTTGCTGGGAACAGACGCCAGTGCTATTTGTCCTGTGTATGGCAATGACAGCGTAATAGTGACTCTTCTTACCAGAAAACAACTCTTGCTCGTAGGACCAGAAATTGCATGTGATTCAACTCCATTTAGAACTGGGAAACAAATGCTAGCTCGCCTTACATGAAAAACACTCTGCATTTGAGAAAAGAGCACTCTTCTACTCTATTGTGTTTCCTATCGGGTCCGAAGAGTGAGCTTGCTCAGAACAAAAGAACTGTGCTTCCTACACACATGGGCCATATCTAGTTCAACTCTGCTTAGGAAACCAACAAGAACAGTAGCTCCTCTTCAGTCCAATACACTGTACTTGCGGGGAACAGACGCGAGTGCTATTTGCACTGTGTATGGCATTGGAGCACAATAGTGACTCTTCTTACCAGAAAACAACTCTTGCTCGTAGGACAAAAAACTGCATGTGACTCAACTCCATTTAGGACTGGGAAACAAACGCTAGCTCGCCTTATATGAAACACACTCTGCTTTTGAGAAAAGAGCACTCTTCTACTCTACTGTGTTTCCTATGTGTTCCGAACAGAAGCTTGCTCAGACCAAAAAAACTGTACTTCCTACTCACACGGCCATATCTAGTTCAAGTCTGCTTAGGAACCTGACAAGAACAGTATATCCTCTTCAGTCCAATACACTGTACTTGCTGGGAACAGACGCCAGTGCTATGGCAATGGCAGCGCAATAGTGACTCTTCTTACCAGAAAACAACTCATGCTCGTAGGACCAGAAACTGCATGTGATACAACTCCATTTAGGACTGGGAAACAAACTCTAGCTCGCTTTACAAGAAACACACTCTGCTTTTGAGAAAAGAGCACTCTTCTACTCTACTGTATTTCCTATAGGGCCAGAACCGTGAGCTTGCTCAGAAAAAAAGAACTGTGCTTCCTACACACACGGGCCATATCTAGTTCAACTCTGCTTAGGAAACTGAGAAGAACAGTAGCTCCTCTTCAGTCCAATACACTGTACTTGCTGGGAACAGACGGGAGGGCTATTTGCACTGTGTATGGCAATGGGAGCGCAATAGTGACTTTCCTTACCAGAAAACAACTCTTGCTCGTAGGACCAGAAACTGCATGTGATTCCACTCCATTTAGGACTGGGAAACAAACGGTAGCTTGCCTTACAAGAAACACACTCTGCTTTAGAGAAAAGAGCACTCTTCTACTCTACTGTGTTTCCTACAGGGTTAGAAGAGTGAGCTTGCTCAGAACAAAAGAACTGTGCTTCCTACACACACGGGCCATATCTAGTTCAACTCTGCTTAGGAAACTGACGAGAACAGTAGCTCCTCTTCAGTGTGATACACTGTACTTGCTGGGAAAAGACGCGAGAGCTATTTGCAATGTGTATGGCAAGGGGAGCGCAATGGTGACTTTCCTTACCAGTAAACAACTCTTGCTCGTAGGACCAGAAACTGCATGTGATTCAACTCCATTTGGAACTGGGAAACAAACGCTAGCTCGCCTTACAAGAAACACACTCTGCTTTTGAGAAAAGAGCACTCTTCTACTTTACTGTGTTTCCTATGGGGCCAGAACAGTGAGATTGCTCAGAACAAAAGAACTGTGCTTCCTACACACGAGCCATATCTAGTTCAACTCTGATTAGGAAACTGACAAGAACAGTAGCTCCTCTTCAGTCCGATACACTGTACTTGCTGGGAACAGACGCGAGTGCTATTTGCACTGTGTATGGCAATGGGAGCACATTAGTGACTTTCTTTACCAGAAAACAACTCTTCTTCGTAGGACCAGAAACTGCATGTGATTCAACTCCATTTAACTAGGAAACAAACGCTAGCTCGCCTTACAAAAACACACTCTGCTTTTGAGAAAAGAGCACTCTTCTACTCTACTGTGTTTCCTATAGGGCCAGAAGAGTGAGCTTGCTCAGAACATAAGAACTGTGCTTCCTACACACAAGGGCCATATCATGTTCAACTCTGCTTAGGAAACTGACAAGAACAGTAGCTCCTCTTCAGTCCAATACACTGTACTTGCTGGGAACAGACGCGAGAGCTGTTTGCACTGTGTATGGCAAGGGGAGCGCAATAGTGACTTTCCTTACCAGAAAACAACTCATGCTCTTAGGACCAGAAACTGCATGTGATTCAACTCCATTTAGGACTGGGAAACAAATGCTAGCTCGCCTTACAAGAAACACACTCTGTTTTTGAGAAAAGAGCACTCTTCTACTCTACTGTGTTTCCTATGGTGTCCGAACAGTGAGCTTGCTCAGAACAAAAGAACTGTGCTTCCTACACACACGGCCATATCTAGTTCAATTCTGCTTAGGAACCTGACAAGAACAGTAGATCCTCTTCATTCCAATACACTGTACTTGCTGGGAACAGACGTTAGTGCTATTTGTCCTGTGTAAGGCAATGGCAGCGCAATAGTGACTCTTCTTACCATAAAACAACTCTTGCACGTAGGACTAGAAACTGCATGTGATTCAACTCCATTTAGGACTGGGAAACAAACGCTAGCTCGCCTTACAAGAAACACACTCTGCTTTTGAGAAAAGAGCACTCTTCTACTCTACTGTTTTTCCTATATGGCAAGAACAGTGAGCTTGGTCAGAACAAAAGAACTGTGCTTCCTACACACACGGGCCATATCTAGTTCAACTCTGCTTAGGAAACTGAGAAGAGCAGTAGCTCCTCTTCAGTCCAATACACTGTACTTTCGGGGAACAGACGCGAGTGCTATTTGCACTGTGTATGGCAATTGGAGCACAATAGTGACTCGTCTTACCAGAAAACAACTCTTGCTCGTAGGACAAAAAACTGAATGTGATTCCACTCCATTTAGGACTGGGAAACAAACGCTAGCTCGCCTTACAAGAAACACACTCTGCTTTTGAGAAAAGAGCACTCTTCTACTCTACTGTGTTTCCTATTGGGTCTGAACAGTGAGCTTGCTCAGAACAAAAGAACTGTGATTCCTACACACACGGCCATAACTAGTTCAATTCTGCTTAGGAACCTGACAAGAACAGTAGATCCTCTTCAGTCCAATACACTGTACTTCCTGGGAACAGACGCCAGTGCTATTTGTCCTGTGTAAGGCAATGGCAGCGCAATAGTGACTCTTCTTACCATAAAACAACTCTTGCTCGTAGGACCAGAAACTGCATGTGATTCAACTCCATTTAGGACTGGGAAACAAAAGCTAGCTCACCTTACAAGAAACACACTCTGCTTTAGAGAAAAGAGCACTCTTCTACTCTACTGTGTTTCCTATGGGGCCAGAACAGTGAGCTTGCTCAGAACAAAAGAACTGTGCTTCCCACACACGGGCCATATCTAGTTCAACTCTGCTTAGGAAACTGACAAGAACAGTAGCTCCTCTTCAGTCCAATACACTGTACTTGCTGGGAACAGACGCATGTGCTATTTGCACTGTGTATGCCAAAGGGAGCGCAATAGTGACTTTCCTTACCAGAAAACAACTCTTGCTCGTAGGACTACAAACTGCATGTGATTCCACTCCATTTAGGACTGGGAAACAAATGCTAGCTCGCCTTACAAGAAACACACTCTGCTTTAGAGAAAATAGCACTCTTCTACTCTACTGTGTTTCCTATGGGGTCCAAACAGTGAGCTTGCTCAGAACAAAAGAACTGTGCTTAATACACACACGGACCACAACTAGTTCAACTCTGCTTAGGAAACTGACAAGAACTGTAGCTCCTATTCAGTCCAATACACTGTACTTGCTGGGAACAGACGCGAGTGCTATTTGCCTTGTGTAGGGCAATGGGAGCGCAATAGTGACATTCCTTACCAGAAAACAACTCTTGTTCGTAGGACCAGAAACTGCATGTGATTCAACTCCATTTAGGACTGGGAAACAAACTCTAGCTCGCTTTACAAGAAACACACTCTGCTTTTGAGAAAAGAGCACTCTTCTACTCTACTGTGTTTCCTATAGGGCCAGAAAAGTGAGCTTGCTCAGAACATAAGAACTGTGCTTCCTAAACACACGGGCCATATCTAGTTCAACTCTGCTTAGGAAACTGACAAGAACAGTAGCTCCTCTTCAGTCCGATACACTGTACTTGTGGGGAACAGAAGCGAGTGATATTTGCACTGTGTATGGCAATTGGAGCACAATAGTGACTTGTCTTACCAGAAAACAACTCTTGCTCGTTGGACAAAAAACTTCATGTGACTCAACTCCATTTAGGACTGGGAAACAAACGCTAGCTCACCTTACAAGAAACACTCTCTGCTTTTGAGAAAAGAGCACTCTTCTACTCTACTGTGTTTCCTATGTGTTCCGAACAGTGACCTTGCTCAGAACAAAAAATTGTGCTTTCTACACAAACGGCCATATCTAGTTCAACTCTGCTTAGGAAACTGACAAGAACAGTATACCCTCCACTCAAATACACTGCACATGCTGCGAACAGGCACCAGTGCTATTTGCCCTGTGTATGACAATGGGAGCGCAATAGAGACTCTTCTTACCAGAAAACAATTCTTGCTCGTAGGACCAGAAACTGCATGGGATTCAACTCCATTTAGGACTGGGATACAAACGCCAGCTTGACTACAAGTAACACACTCTGCTTTTGAGAAAAGAGCACTCATCTACTCTACTGGGTTTCCTATGGGGTCCAAACAGTGAGCTTGCTCAGAACAAAAGAACTGTGCTTCCTACACACATGGGCCATATCTAATTCAACTTTGTTTAGGTCACTGACAAGAACAGTAGCTCCTCTTCAGTCTAATACACTGTATTTGCTGGGAAGAGACGCAAGTGCTATTTGTACTCTCTATGGCAATGGGAGCGCAATAGTGACTCTTCTTACCAGAAAACAACTCTTGCTCTTAGGACCACAAACTGCATGTGACTCACCTCCATTTAGGACTGGGAAACAAACGCTAGCTCTGCTCACAAGAAACACACTCTGCTTTTGAGAAAAGAGCACTCTTCTACTCTACTGTGTTTCCTCTATGGCCAGAACAATGAGCTTGCTCAGAACAAAAGGACTGTGCTTCCTACACACACGGGCCGTATCTAATTCAATTCTGCTTAGGAAACTGACGAGAATAGTATACGCTCTTCAGTCAAATACACTGCACTTGCTGGGAACAGACACCAGTGCTATTTGCCCTGTGTATGACAAAGGGAGCGCAATAGTGATTCTTCTTACCAGAAAACAACTCTTGCTCATAGGACCAGAAACTGCATGAGACACAACTCCATTTAGGACTGTGAAAGAAACGCTAGCTTGCCTTACAAGAAACACACTCTGCTTTTGAGAAAAGAGCACTCTTCTACTCTACTGTGTTTCCTATAGGGCCAGAACAGTGAACTTGCTCAGAACAAAAGAACTGTGCTTCCTACACACAGGGGCCATATCTAGTTCAACTCTGCTTAGGAAACTGAGAAGAACAGTAGCTCCTCTTCAGTCCAATACTCTGTACATGCATGGAACAGATGCCTGTGCTATTTGCACTGTTTCTGGCAATGGGAGCGCAATAGTGACTCTTCTTACCAGAAAAATCTCTTGCTCGTAGGACCAAAAACTGCACGGGATTCAATTCCATTTCTGACTGGGAAACAAACACTAGCTCGCCTTTCAATAAACACACTCTGCTTTTGAGAAAAGAGCACTCTTCTACTCTACTGTGTTTCCAATGGGGTCCAAACAGTGAGCTTGCTCAGAACAAAAGAACTGTGCTTTCTACACACACGGCCATATCTAGTTCAATTCTGCTTAGAAACCTGACAAGAACGGTAGATCCTCTTCATTCCAATACACTGTACTTGCTGGGAACAGATGCCAGTGCTATTTGTCCTGTGTATGGCAATGGCAGCGCAAAAGTGACTATTCTTACCATAAAACAACTCTTGCTCATAGGACCAGAAACTGCATGTGATTCCACTCCATTTAGGACTGAGACACAAACGCTAGCTCACCTTACAAGAAACACACTCTGCTTTAGAGAAAAGAGCACTCTTCTACTCTACTGTGTTTCCTTTGGGGTCCAAACAGTGAGCTTGCTCAGAACAAAAGAACTGTGCTTCCTACACACAAGGACCATATGTAGTTCAACTCAGCTTAGGAAACTGACAAGAACAGTAGCTCCTATTCAGTCCAATACACTGTACTTGCTGGGAAAAGACGCGAGTGCTATTTGCCCTGTGTATGGCAATGGGAGCGCAATAGTGACTTCCCTTACCAGAAAACAACTCTTGTTCGTAGGACCAGAAACTGCATGTGATTCAACTCCATTTAGGACTGGGAAACAAACGCTAGCTCGCCTTACAAGAAACACACTCTGCTTTTGAGAAAAGAGCACTCTTCTACTCTACTGTGTTTCCTATGGGGTCCGAACAGTGAGCTTGCTCAGAACAAAAGAACTGTGCTTCCTACACACACGGCGATATCTAGTTCAATTCTGCTTAGGAACCTGACAAGAACAGCAGCTCCTCTTCAGTCCGATACACTGTACTTGCTGGGAAAAGACCCGAGTGCTATTTGCCCTGTGTATGGCAATGGGAGCGCAATAGTGACTTTCCTTACCAGAAAAAAAATTTGTTCGTAGGACCAGAAACTGCATGCGATTCAACTCCATTTAGAACTAGGGAACAAACGCTAGCTCACCTTACAAGAAACACACTCTGCTTTTGAGAAAAGAGCACTTTTCTACTCTACTGTGTTTCCTATTGGGCCAGAACAGTGAGCTTGCTCAGAACATAAGAACTGTGCTTCCTACACACACGGGCCTTATCTAGTTCAACTCTGCATAGGAAACTGACAAGAACAGTAGCTCCTCTTCAGTCCGATACACTGTACTTGCTGGGAACAGACGGGAGTGCTATTTGCACTGTGTATGGCAGTGTGAGCACAATAGTGACTTTCCTTACCAGAAAACAACTCTTGCTCGTAGGACCAGAAACTGCATGTGATTCAACTCCATTTAGGACTGGGAAACAAACGGTAGCTCGCCTTACAAGAAACACACTGCTTTAGAGAAAAGAGCACTCTTCTACTCTACTGTGTTTCCTATGGGGTCCAAACAGTGAGCTTGCTCAGAACAAAAGAACTGTGCTTCCTACACACACGGACCATATGTAGTTCAATTCTGCTTAGGAAACTGACAAGAACAGTAGCTCCTCTTCAGTCTAATACACTGTACTTGCTGGGAACAGACGCGAGTGCTATTTACACTGTGTATGGCAATTGGAGCACAATAGTGAATCTTCTTACCAGAAAACAACTCTTGCTCATAGAACAAAAAATTGCATGTGACTCAACTCCATTTAGGACTGGGAAACAAACTCTAGCTCGCTTTACAAGAAACACACTCTGCTTTTGAGAAAAGAGCACTCTTCTACTCTACTGTGTTTCCTATAGGGCCAGAACAGTTAACTTGCTCAGAACAAAAGAACTGTGCTTCCTACACACAGGGGCCATATCTAGTTCAACTCTTCTTAGGCAACTGACAAGAACAGTAGCTCCTCTTCAGTCCAATACACTGTACTTGCTGGGACGAGACGGGAGGGCTATTTGCACTGTGTATGGCAAGGGGAGTACAATAGTGACTTTCCTTACCAGAAAACAACTCTTACTCGTAGGACCAGAAACTGCATGTGATTCCACTCCATTTAGGAATGGGAAACAAACGCTAGCTTGCCTTAAAAGAAACACACTCTGCTATTGAGAAAAAAGCACTCTTCTACTCTACTGTGTTTCCTATGGGGTCCGAACAGTGAGCTTGCTCAGAACAAAAAAAGTGTGCTTCCCACACACACGGCCATATCTAGTTCAAGTCTGCTTAGAACCTGACAAGAACAGTAGATCCTTTTCAGTCCAATACACTGTACTTGCTGGGAACAGACGCGAGTGCTATTTGCACAGTGTATGGCAATGGGAGCGCAATGTGACTTTCCTTACCAGAAAACAACTCTTGTACGTAGGACCTGAAACTGCATGTGATTCAACTCCATTTAGGACTGGGAAAGAAACGCTAGCTCGCCTTACAAGAAACACACTCTGCTTTTGAGAAAATAGCACTCTTCTACTCTACTGTGTTTCCTATAGGGCCAGAACAGTGTACTTGCTCAGAACAAAAGAACTGTGCTTCCTACGCACACGACCATACCTAGTTCAATTCTGCTTAGGAACCTGACAATAACAGTAGATTCTCTTCAGTCCAATACATTGTACATGTTGGGAACCGACGCCAATGCTATTTGCACTGTGTATGACATTGAGAGCACAATAGTGATTCTTCTTACCAGAAAACAAGTATTGCTCGTAGGACCAGAAACTGCATGGGATTCAACTCCATTTAGGACTGGGAAACAAATGCTAGCTCGCCTACAAGAAACACACTCTGCTTTTGAGTAAAGAGCACTCATCTACTCTACTGGGTTTCCTATGGGGTCTGAACAGTGAGCTTGAACAGAACAAAAGAACTGTGCTTCCTACACACATGGGCCATATCTAATTCAATTTTGCTTAGGTTACTGACAAGAACAGTAGCTCCTCTTCAGTCTAATACACTGTATTTGCTGGGAACAGACGCGAGTGCTATTTGTACTCTGTATGGCAATGGGAGCGCAATAGTGACTCTTCTTACCAGAAAACAACTCTTCCTCTTAGGACCACAAACTGGATGTGACTCAACTCCATTTAGGACTGGGAAACAAATGCTAGCTCTGCTCACAAGAAAGACACTCTGCTGTTGAGAAAAGAGCACTCTTCTACTCTACTGTGTTTCCTATAGGGCCAGAACAGTGAACTTGCTCAGAACATAATAACTGTGCTTCCTAAACACAGAGGCCATATCTAGTTCAACTCTGCTTAGGAAACTGACAAGAACAGCAGCTCCTCTTCAGTCCAATACTCTGTACATGCACGGAACAGATGCCAGTGCTATTTACACTGTGTATGGCAATGGGAGCGCAATAGTGACTCTTCTTACCAGAAAAATCTCTTGCTCGTAGGACCAGAAACTGTACGGGATTCAATTCCATTTCTGACTGGGAAACAAACACTAGCTCGCCTTTCAATAAACACACTCTGCTTTTGAGAAAAGAGCACTCTTCTACTCTACTGTGTTTCCTATGGGGTCCAAACAGTGAGCTTGCTCAGAACAAAAGAACTCTGCTTTCTACACACATGGCCATATCTAGTTCAATTCTGCGTAGGAACCTGACAAGAACAGTAGATCCTCTTCAGTCCAATACACTGTACTTCCTGGGATCAGATGCCAGTGCTATTTGCCCTGTGTATGACAATGGGAGCGCAATAGTGACTCTTCTTACCAGAAAACAACTCTTGCTCGTAGGACCAGAAACTGCATGGGATTCAACTCCATTTAGGACTGGGAAACAAACGCTAGCTCGCCTTACAAGAAACACACTCTGCTTTTGAGAAAAGAGCACTCTTCTACTCTACTGTGTTTCCTATAAGGCCAGAACAGTGAACTTGCTCAGAACAAAAGAACTGTGCTTCCTACACACGGGCCATATCTAGTTCAACTCTGCTTAGGAAACTGACAAGAACAGTAGCTCCTCTTCAGTCCAATACACTGTACTTGCTGGGAACAGACGCGAGTGCTATTTGCACTGTGTATGGCAATGAGAGCGCAATAGTGACTTTCCTTAACAGAAAACAACTCTTGCTCCTAGGAACACAAACTGCATGTGATTCAACTCCATTTAGGACTGGGAAACAAACGCTAGCTCGCCTTACAAGAAACACACTCTGCTTTTGAGAAAAGAGCACTCTTCTACTCTACTGTGTTTCCTATGGGGTCCGAACAGTGAGCTTGCTCAGAACAAAAGAACTGTGCTTCCTACACACACGGCCATATCTAGTTCAATTCTGCTTAGGAACCTGACAAGAACAGTAGATCCTCTTCAGTCCGATACACTGTACTTGCTGGGAAAAGACTCGAGTGCTATTTGCCCTGTGTATGGCAATGGGAGCGCAATAGTGACTTTCCTTACCAGAAAAAAACTCTTGTTCGTAGGACCAGAAACTGCATGCGATTCAACTCCATTTAGAACTAGGGAACAAACGCTAGCTCGTCTTACAAGAAACACACTCTGCTTTTGAGAAAAGAGCACTTTTCTACTCTACTGTGTTTCCTATTGGGCCAGAACAGTGAGCTTGCTCAGAACATAAGAACTGTGCTTCCTACACACACGGGGCTTATCTAGTTCAACTCTGCATAGGAAACTGACAAGAACAGTAGCTCCTCTTCAGTCCGATACACTGTACTTGCTGGGAACAGACGGGAGTGCTATTTGCACTGTGTATGGCAGTGTGAGCACAATAGTGACTTTCCTTACCAGAAAACAACTCTTGCTCGTAGGACCAGAAACTGCATGTGATTCAACTCCATTTAGGACTGGGAAACAAACGGTAGCTCGCCTTACAAGAAACACACTCTGCTTTTGGGAAAAGAGCACTCTTCTACTCTACTTTGTTTCCTATGGGGTCCGAACAGTGAGCTTGCTCAGAACAAAAGAACTGTGCTTCCTACACACACGGCCATATCTAGTTCAATTCTGCTTAGGAAATTGACAAGAACAGTAGCTCCTATTCAGTCCAATACATTGTACTTGCTGGGAACAGACACGAGTGCTATTTGTACTGTGTATGGCATTTGGAGCGCAATAGTGACTCTTCTTACCAGAAAACAACTCTTGCTCGTAGGACCAAAAACTGTGTGTGATTCAACTCCATTTAGGACTGGGAAACAAACTCTAGCTCACCTTACAAGAAACACATTCTACTTTTGAGAAAAGAGCACTCTTCTACTCTACTCTGTTTGCTATAGGGCCAGAACAGTTAGCTTGCTCAGAACAAATGAACTGTGCTTCCTAAACACACGGCCATATCTAGTTCAATTCTGCTTAGGAAACTGACAAGAACACTAGCTCCTATTCAGTCCAATACACTGTACTTGCTGGGAACAGACACGAGTGCTATTTGTACTGGGTATGGCATTTGGAGCGCAATAGTGACTCTTCTTACCAGAAAACAACTCTTGCTCGTAGGACCAAAATCTGTCTGTGATTCAACTCCATTTAGGACTGGGAAACAAACTCTAGCTCACCTTACAAGAAACACATTCTACTTTTGAGAAAAGAGCACTCTTCTACTCTACTCTGTTTGCTATAGGGCCAGAACAGTTAGCTTGCTCAGAACAAATGAACTGTGCTTCCTAGACACACGGGCCATATCTAGTTCAACTCTGCTTAGGAAACTGAGAAGAACAGTAGCTCCTCTTCAGTCCAATACACTGTACTTGCTGGGAACAGATGCATGTGTTATTTGCACTGTGTATGGCAATGGGAACGCAATAGTGAGTTTCCTTACCAGAAAACAACTCTTGCTCGTAGGACCAGAAACGTGATTCAACTCCATTTAGGACTGGGAAACAAACGCTAGCTCGCCTTACAAGAAACACACTGCTTTAGAGAAAAGAGCACTCTTCTACTCTACTGTGTTTCCTATGGTGTCCGAACCGTGAGCTTGCTCAGAACAAAAGAACTGTGCTTCCTACACACACGGACCATATGTAGTTCAACTCTGCTTAGGAAACTGACAAGAACAGTAGCTCCTCTTCAATCCAATACACTGTACTTGCTGGGAACAGACGCGAGTGCTATTTACACTGTGTATGGCAATTAGAGCGCAATAGTGAAATTCCTTACCAGAAAACAACTCTTGCTCGTATGACCACAAACTGCATGTGATTCAACGCCATTTAGGACTGGGAAACAAATGCTAGCTTGCCTTACAAGAAAAACACTCTGCTTTAGAAAAAGAGCACTCTTCTACTCTACTGTGTTTCCTTCAGGGCCAGAACAGTGAGCTTGCTCAGAACAACAGAACAGTGCTTCCCACAGACGGGCCATATCTTGTTCAACTCTGCTTAGGAAACTGACAAGAGCAGTAGATCCTCTTCAGTCCAATACACTGTACTTGCTGGGAACAGACACCAGTGCTATTTGCACTGTGTATGGCAATTGGAGCACAATAGTGACTCGTCTTACCAGAAAACAACTCTTACTCATAGAACAAAAAACTGCATGTGACTCAACTCCATTTAGGACTGGGAAACAAACTCTAGCTCGCTTTACAAGAAACACACTCTGCTTTTGAGAAAAGAGCACTCTTCTACTCTATTGTGCTTCCTATAGGGCCACAACAGTGAGCGTTCTCAGAAAAAAAGAACTGTGCTTCCTAAACACATGGGCCATATCTAGTTCAACTCTTCTTAGGAAACTAACAAGAACAGTAGCTCCTCTTCAGTACAATACACTGTACTTGCTGGGAACAGACGGGAGGGCTATTTGCACTCTGTATGGCAATGGGAGCGCAATAGTGACTTTCCTTACCAGAAAACAACACTTGCTCGTAGGACCAGAATCTGCATGTGATTCCACTCCATTTAGGAATTGGAAACAAAAGCTAGCTCGTCTTAAAAGAAACACACTCTACGTTTGAGAAAAAAGCACTCTTCTACTCTACTGTGTTTTCTATGGGGTCCGAACAGTGAGCTTGCTCAGAACAAAAAAAACTGTGCTTCCTACACACACGGCCATATCTAGTTCAACTCTGCTTAGGAACCTGACAAGAACAGTAGATCCTCTTCAGTCCAATACACTGTACTTGCTGGGAACAGACGCGAGTGCTATTTGCACAGTGTATGGCAATGGGAGCGCAATGTGACTTTCCTTACCAGAAAACAACTCTTGTTCTTAGGACCTGAAACTGCATGTGATTCAACTCCATTTAGGACTAGGAAACAAACGCTAGCTTGCCTTACAAGAAACACACTCTGCTTTTGAGAAAAGAGCACTCTTCTACTCTACTGTGTTTCCTATAGGGCCAGAACAGTGAGCTTGCTCAGAACATAAGAACTGTGCTACCTACACACACGGCCATATCTAGTTCAACTCTGCTTAGGAAACTGACAAGAACAGTAGCTCCTCTTCAGTCCCATACACTGTACTTGCTGGGAAGAGACGGGAGTTCTATTTGCACTGTGTATGGCAATGGGAGCGCAATAGTGATTTTCCTTACCAGAAAACAACTCTTGCTCGTAGGACCAGAAACTGCATGTGATTCAACTCCATTTAGGACTGGGAAAGAAATGCTAGCTCGCCTTACATGAAACACACTCTGCTTTTGAGAAAAGAGCACTCTTCTGCTCTACTGTGTTTCCTATGGTGTCTGAACAGTGAGCTTGCTCAGAACAAAAGAACTGTGCTTCCTACACACACGGGCCATATCTAGTTCAACTCTGCTCAGGAAACTGACAAGGACAGTAGCACCTCTTCAGTCCAATACACTTTACTTGCGGGGAACAGACGCGAGTGCTATTTTCACTGTGTATGGCAATGGGAGCACAATAGTGACTAGTCTTACCAGAAAACAACTCTTGCTCGTAGGACAAAAAACTGCATGTGACTCAACTCCATTTAGGATTGGGAAACAAACGCTAGCTCGCCTTACAAGAAACACACTCTGCTTTAGAGAAAAGAGCACTCTTCTACTCTACTGTGTTTCCTATAGTGCCAGAACAGTGAGCTTGCTCATAACATAAGAACTCGCTTCCTAAACACACGGGCCATATCTAGTTCAACTCTGCTTAGGAACCTGACAAGAACAGTAGCTCCTCTTCAGTCCAATACACTGTACTTGCTGGGAACAGACACATGTGCTATTTGCACTGTGTATGGCAATGGAGCACAATAATGACTTTCCTTACCAGAAAATATTTCTTGCTCGCAGGACCAGAAACTGTCTGTGATTCAACTAAATTTAGGACTGGGAAACAAACGCGAGCTCGCCTTACAAGAAACACACTCTGCTTTAGAGAAAAGAGCACTCTTCTACTCTACTGTGTTTCCTGTAGGACCAGAACAGTGAGCTTGCTCAGAACATAATAACTGTGCTTCCTAAACACACGTGCCATGTCTATTTCAACTCTGCTTAGGAAACTGAGAAGAACAGTAGCTCCTCTTCAGTCCAATACACTGTACTTGCTGGGAACAGACGCTTGTGCTATTTGCACTGTGTATGGCAATGAGAGCACAATAGTGACTTTCCTTACCAGAAAACAACTCTTGGTCGTAGGACCAGAAACTGCATGTGATTCAACTCGATTTAGGACTGGGAAACAAACGCTAACTCACCTTACAAGAAACACACTGCTTTAGAGAAAAGAGCACTCTTCTACTCTACTGTGCTTCCTATGGGGTCCAAACAGTGAGCTTGCTCAGAACAAAAGAACTGTGGTTCCTACACACACGGACCATATGTAGTTCAACTCTGCTTAGGAAACTGACAAGAACAGTAGCTCCTCTTCAGTCCAATACACTGTACTTGCTGGGAACAGACGCGAGTGCTATTTACACTGTGTATGGCAATGAGAGCGCAATAGTGACTTTCCTTACCAGAAAACAACTCTTGCTCGTAGGACCACAAACTGCATGTGATTCAACGCGATTTAGGACTGGGAAACAAATGCTAGCTCGCTTTACAAGAAACACACTCTGCTTTAGAAAAAGAGCACTCTTCTACTCTACTGTGTTTCCTACAGGGCCAGAACAGTGAGCTTGCTCAGAACAAAAGAACTGTTCTTCCTACACGGGCCATATCTAGTTCAACTCTGCTTAGATAACTGACAAGAACAGTAGATCCTCTTCAGTCCAATACACTGTACTTGCTGGGAACAGACGCCAGTGCTATTTGCACTGTGTATGGCATTTGGAGCACAATAGTGACTCGTCTTACCAGAAAACAACTCTTGCTCATAGAACAAAAAACTGCATGTGACTCAACTCCACTTAGGACTGGGAAACAAACTCTATCTCGCTTTACAAGAAACACACTCTGCTTTTGAGAAAAGAGCACTCTTCTACTCTACTGTGCTTCCTATAGGGCCAGAACAGTGAGCTTGCTCAAAACAAAAAAACTGTGCTTCCTACACACACGGCCATATCTAGTTCAAGTCTGCTTAGGAACCTGACAAGAACAGTAGATCCTCTTCAGTCCAATACACTGTACTTGCTGGGAACAGAAGCGAGTGATATTTGCAAAGTGTCTGGCAATGGGAGCACAATGTGACTTTCCTTACCAGAAAACAACTCTTGTTCGTAGGACCTGAAACTACTTGTGATTCAACTCCATGTAGGATTAGGAAACAAACGCTAGCTTTCCATACAAGAAACACACTCTGCTTTAGAGAAAAGAGCACTCATCTACTCTACTGTGTTTCCTATAGGGCCACAACAGTGAGCTTGCTCAGAACATAAGAACTGTGCTTCCTACACACACGGGCCATAACTAGTTCAACTCTGCTTAGGAAACTGACAAGAACAGTAGCTCCTCTTCAGTCCGATACACTGTACTTCCTGGGAACAGACGCGAGTGCTATTTGCACTGTGTATGGCAATGGGAGCGCAATAGTGACTTTCCATACCAGAAAACAACTCTTGCTCTTAGGATCAGAAACTCCATGTGATTAAACACCATTTAGGACTGGGAAACAAACGCTAGCTTGCCTTACAAGAAACACACTCTGCTTTTGAGAAAAGAGCACTCATCTACTCTACTGTGTTTCCTATGGGGTCCGAACAGTGAGCTTGCTCAGAACAAACGAACTGTGCTTCCTACACACACGGCCATATCTAGTTCAAGTCTGCTTAGGAACCTGACAAGAACAGTAGATCCCCTTCAGTCCAATACACTGTACTTGCTGGGAACAGACGCCAGTGCTATTTGTCCTGTGTATGGCAATGGCAGCACAGTAGTTACTCTTCTTACCATAAAACAACTCTTCCTCGTATGACCTGAAACTGCATGTGATTCAACTCCATTTAGGACTGGGAAACAAACACTAGCTCGCCTTACAAGAAACACACTCTGCATTAGAGAAAAGAGCACTCTTCTACTCTACTGTGTTTCCTATAGGGCCAGAACAGTGAGCTTGCTCAGAACAAAGAACTGTGCTTCCTACACATGGGCCAAATCTAGTTCAACTCTGCATAGGAAACTGAGAAGAACAGTAGCTCCTCTTCAGTCCAATACACTGTACTTGCTGGGAACAGACGCATGTGCTATTTGCACTGTGTATGGCAATGGGAACGCAATAGTGACTTTCTTTACCAGAAAACAACTCTTGCTCGTAGGACCAGAAACTGCATGTGATTCAACTCCATTTAGGACTGGGAAACAAACGCTAGCTCGCCTTACAAGAAACACACTGCTTTAGAGAAAAGAGCACTCTTCTACTCTACTGTGTTTCCTATGGGGTCCGAACAGTGAGCTTGCTCAGAACAAAAGAACTGTGCTTCCTACACACACGGACCATATGTAGTTCAACTCTGCTTAGGAAACTGACAAGAACAGTAGCTCCTCTTCAGTCCAATACACTGTACTTGCTGGGAACAGACGCGAGTGCTATTTACACTGTGTATGGCAATTAGAGCGCAATAGTGACTTTCCTTACCAGAAAACAACTCTTGCTCGTAGGACCACAAACTGCATGTGATTCAACGCCATTTAGGACTGGGAAACAAATGCTAGCTCGCCTTACAAGAAACACACTCTGCTTTAGAAAAAGAGCACTCTTCTACTCTACTGTGTTTCTTACAGGGCCAGAACAGTGAGCTTGCTCAGAACTAAAGAACTGTGCTTCCCACACACGGGCCATATCTAGTTCAACTCTACTTAGGAAACTGACAAGAACAGTAGATCCTCTTCAGTCCAATACACTGTACTTGCTGGGAACAGACGCCAGTGCTATTTGCACTGTGTATGGCAATTGGAGCACAATAGTGACTCGTCTTACCAGAAAACAACTCTTACTCATAGAACAAAAAACTGCATGTGACTAAACTCCATTTAGGACTTGGAAACAAACTCTAGCTCGCTTTACAAGAAACACACTAGGCTTTTGAGAAAAGAGCACTCTTCTACTCTACTGTGCTTCCTATAGGGCCAGAACAGTGAGCGTTCTCAGAAAAAAAGAACTGTGCTTCCTAAACACATGGGCCATATCTAGTTCAACTCTTCTTAGGAAACTGACAAGAACAGTAGCTCCTCTTCAGTACAATACACTGTATTTGCTGGGAACAGACGGGAGGGCTATTTGCACTCTGTATGGCAATGGGAGCACAATAGTGACTTTCCTTACCAGAAAACAACACTTGCTCGTAGGACCAGAAACTGCATGTGATTCCACTCCATTTAGGAATGGGAAACGAAAGCAAGCTCGTCTTAAAGAAACACACTCTACGTTTGAGAAAAAAGCACTCTTCTACTCTACTGTGTTTTCTATGGGGTCCGAACAGTGAGCTTGCTCAGAACAAAAAAAAACTGTGCTTCCTACACACACGGCCATATCTAGTTCAACTCTGCTTAGGAACCTGACAAGAACAGTAGATCCTCTTCAGTCCAATACACTGTACTTGCTGGGAACAGACGGGAGGGCTATTTGCACAGTGTATGGCAATGGGAGCACAATGTGACTTTCCTTACCAGAAAACAACTCTTGTTCTTAGGACCTGAAACTGCATGTGATTCCACTCCATTTAGGACTAGGAAACAAACGCTATCTTGCCTTACAAGAAACACACTCTGCTTTTGAGAAAAGAGCACTCTTCTACTCTACTGTGTTTCCTATAGGGCCAGAACAGTGAGCTTGCTCAGAACATAAGAACTGTGCTTCCTACACACACGGCCATATCTAGTTCAACTCTGCTTAGGAAACTGACAAGAACAGTAGCTCCTCTTCAGTCCCATACACTGTACTTTCTGGGAACCGACGCGAGTGCTACTTGCACTGTGTGTGGCAATGGGAACACAATAGTGACTTTCCTTACCAGAAAACAACTCTTGCTCGTAGGACCAGAAACTGCATGTGATTCAACTCCATTTATGACTGGGAAACAAATGCTAGCTCGCCTTACATGAAACACACTCTGCTTTTGAGAAAAGAGCACTCTTCTGCTCTACTGTGTTTCCTATGGGGTCTGAACAGTGAGCTTGCTCAGAACAAAAGAACTGTGCTTCCTACACACACCGGCCATATCTAGTTCAACTCTGCTTAGGAAACTGACAAGGACAGTAGCACCTCTTCAGTCAAATACACTTTACTTGCGGGGAACAGACGCGAGTGCTATTTGCACTGTGTATGGCAATTGGACACAATAGTGACTAGTCTTACCAGAAAACAACTCTTGCTCGTAGGACAAAAAACTGCATGTGACTCAACTCCATTTAGGATTGGGAAACAAACGCTAGCTCGCCTTACAAGAAACACACTCTGCTTTAGAGAAAAGAGCACTCTTCTACTCTACTGTGTTTCCTATAGGGCCAGAACAGTGAGCTTGCTCATAACATAAGAACTCGCTTCCTACACACACGGGCCATATCTAGTTCAACTCTGCTTAGGAACCTGACAAGAACACTAGCTCCTTTTCAGTCCCATACACTGTACTTGCTGGGAACAGACGCGAGTGCTATTTGCACTGTGTATGCAATGGGAGCGCAATAGTGACTTTCCTTACCAGGAAACAACTCTTGCTCGTAGGACCAGAAACTGCATGTGATTCAACTCAATTTAGGACTTGGAAACAAATGCTAGCTCGCCTTACAAGAAACACACTCTGCTTTTGAGAAAAGAGCACTCTTCTATTCTACTGTGTTTCCTATATGGTCCGAAGAGTGAGTTTGCTCAGAACAAACGAACTGTGCTTCCTACACACACGGCCATATCTAGTTCAAGTCTGCTTAGGAACCTGACAAGAACAGTAGATCCTCTTCAGTCCAATACACTGTACTTGCTGGGAACAGACGCCAGTGCTATTTGTCCTGTGTATGGCAATGGCAGCACAAAAGTTACTCTTCTTACCATAAAACAACTCTTGCTCGTAGGACCAGACACTGCATGTGATTCAACTCCATTTAGGACTGGGAAACAAACACTAGCTCGCCTTACAAGAAACACACTCTGCATTAGAGAAAAGAGCACTCTTCTACTCTACTGTGTTTCCTATAGGGCCAGAACAGTGAGCTTGCTCAGAGCAAAAGAACTGTGCTTCCTACACACACGGGCCATATCTAGTTCAACTCTGCTTAGGAAACTGACAAGAACAGTAGCTCCTCTCAGTCCAATACACTTTACTTGCGGGGAACAGACGCGAGTGCTATTTGCACTGTGTATGGCAATTGGAGCACAATAGTGACTCGTCTTACCAGAAAACAACTCTTGCTCGTAGGACAAAAAACTGCATGTGACTCAACTCCATTTAAGACTGGGAAACAAACGCTAGCTCGCCTTACAAGAAACACACTCTGCTTTAGAGAAAAGAGCACTCTTCTACTCTACTGTGTTTCCTATAGGGCCAGAACAGTGAGCTTGCTCAGAACATAAGAACTGTGCTTCCTACACACACGGGCCATATCGAGTTCAACTCTGCTTAGGAACCTGACAAGAACAGTAGCTCCTCTTCATTCCAATACACTGTACTTGCTGGGAACAGACGCATGTGCTATTTGCACTGTGTATGGCAATGGGAGCGCAATAGGGACTTTCCTTACCAGAAAACAACTCTTGCTCGTAGGACCAGAAACTCCATGTGATTCAACTCCATTTAGGTCTGGGAAAAAAATGCTAGCTCGCCTTACATGAAACACACTCTGCTTTTGAGAAAAGAGCACTCTTCTACTCTACTGTGTTTCCTATGGGGTCCGAACAGTGAGCTTGCTCAGAACAAAAGAACTGTGCTTCCTACACGCAAGGGCCATATCTAGTTCAACTCTGCTTAGGAAACTGACCAGAACAGTAGCTTCTCTTCAGTCCAATACACTGTACTTGCGGGGAAGATACGCGAGTGCTATTTGCACTGTGTATGGTTATTGGAGCACAATGGTGACTCGTCTTACCAGAAAACAAATCTTGCTCGTAGGACAAAAAACTGCATGTGACTCAACTCCATTAAGGACTGGGAAACAAACGCTAGCTCGCCTTACAAGAAACACACTCTGCTTTTGAGAAAAGAGCACTCTTCTGCTCTACTGTGTTTCCTATGGAGTCCGAACACTGAACTTGCTCAGAACAAAAGAACTGTGCTTCCTACACACACGGCCATATCTAGTTCAATTCTGCTTAGGAACCTGACAAGAACAGTAGATCCTCTTCAGTCCAATACACTGTACTTGCTGGAACAGACACCAGTGCTATTTGTCCTGTGTATGGCAATGGCAGGGCAAAAGTGATTCTTCTTACCATAAAACAACTCTTGCTCATAGGACTAGAAACTGCATGTGATTCAACTCCATTTAGGACTGGGAAACAAACGCTAGCTCGCCTTACAAGAAACACACTCTGCTTTAGAGAAAAGAGCACTCTTCTACTCTACTGTGTTTCCTATAGGGCCAGACAGTGAGCTTGCTCAGAACAAAAGAACTGTGCTTCCTACACACACGGCCATATTTAGTTCAACTCTGCTTAGGAAACTGAGAAGAACAGTAGCTCCTCTTCAGTCCAATACACTGTACTTGCTGGGAACAGGTGGGAGGGCTCTTTGCACTGTGTATGGCAATGGGAGCGCAATGTGACTTTCCTTACCAGAAAACAACTCTTGCTCATAGGACCAGAAACTGCATGTGATTCAACTCCATTTACGACTGGGAAACAAACGCTAGCTCGCCTTACAAGAAACACACTCTGCTTTTGATAAAAGAGCACTCTTCTACTCTACTGTGTTTCCTATGGGGTCCGAACAGTGAGCTTGCTCAGAAAAAATCTGTGCTTCCTACACACACGGCCATATCTAGTTCAAGTCTGCTTAGGAACCTGACAAGAACAGTAGATCCTCTTCAGCCCAATACACTGTACTTGCTGCGAACAGATGCCAGTGCTATTTGTCCTGTGTATGGCAATGGCAGTACAATAGTGACTCTTCTTACCATAAAACAACTCTTGCTCGTAGTACCAGAAACTGCATGGGATTCAACTCCATTTAGGACTGCGAAACAAACGCTAGCACGCCTTACAAGAAATACACTCTGCTTTAGAGAAAAGAGCAGTCTTCTTCTCTACTGTGTTTCCTATGGGCTCTAAACAGTGAGCTTGCAAAGAACAAAAGAACTGTGCTTCCTACAAACACGGATCATATCTAGTTCAACTCTGCTTAGGAAACTGACAAGAACAGTAGCACCTATCCAGTCCAATACACTGTATATGCTGGGAACAGACGCGAGTGCTATTTGCACTGTGTATGGCAATGGGAGCGCAATGTGACTTTCCTTACCAGAAAAGAACTCTTGTTCATAGGACCTGAAACTGCATGTGATTCAACTCCATTTAGGACTAGGAAACAAACGCTAGCTTGCCTTACAAGAAACACACTCCGCTTTTGAGAAAAGAGCACTCTTCTACTCTACTGTGTTTCCTATAGGGCCAGAACAGTGACTTGCTCAGAACATAAGAACTGTGACTCCTACACACACGGGCCATATCTACTTCAACTCTGCTTAGGAAACTGAAAAGAACACTAGCTCCTTTTCAGTCCCATACACTGTACTTGCTGGGAATAGACGCGAGTGCTATTTGCACTGTGTATGCAATGGGAGCGCAATAGTGACTTTCCTTACCAGAAAACAACTCTTGGTCGTAGGACCAGAAACTGCATGTGATTCAACTCAATTTAGGACTTGGAAACAAATGCTAGCTCGCCTTACAAGAAACACACTCTGCTTTTGAGAAAAGAGCACTCTTCTACTCTACTGTGTTTCCTATATGGTCCGAACAGTGAGTTTGCTCAGAAAAAAAAACTGTGCTTCAAACACACACGGCCATATCTAGTTCAACTCTGCTTAGGAAACTGACAAGAACAGTAGCTCGTCCCTCAGTCCCATACACTGTACTTGCTGGGAACAGACGCGAGTGCTATTTGCACTGTGTATGGCAATGGGAGCACAATAGTGACATTCCTTACCAGAAAACAACTCTTGCTCGTAGGACCAGAAACTGCATGTGATTCATCTCCATTTAGGACTGGAAAACAAATGCTAGCTCGCCTTACATGAAACACACTCTGCTTTTGAGAAAAGAGCACTCTTCTACTCTACTGTGTTTCCTATGGGGTCCGAACAGTGAGCTTGCTCAGAGCAAAAGAACTGTGCTTCCTACACACACGGGCCATATCTAGTTCAACTCTGCTTAGGAAACTGACAAGAACAGTAGCTCCTCTTCAGTCCAATACACTTTACTTGCGGGGAACAGACGCGAGTGCTATTTGCACTGTGTATGGCAATTGGAGCACAATAGTGACTCGTCTTACCAGAAAACAACTCTTGCTCGTGGGACAAAAAACTGCATGTGACTCAACTCCATTTAAGACTGGGAAACAAACGCTAGCTCGCCTTAAAAGAAACACACTCTGCTTTAGAGAAAAGAGCACTCTTCTACTGTACTGTGTTTCCTATAGGGCCAGAACAGTGAGCTTGCTCAGAACATAAGAACTGTGCTTCCTACACACACGGGCCATATCGAGTTCAACTCTGCTTAGGAACCTGACAAGAACAGTAGCTCCTCTTCATTCCAATACACTGTACTTGCTGGGAACAGACGCATGTGCTATTTGCACTGTGTATGGCAATGGGAGCACAATAGTGACTTTCCTTACCAGAAAACAACTCTTGCTCGTAGGACCAGAAACTGCATGTGATTCCACTCCATTAAGGACTAGAAACAAACGCACGCTCGCCTTACAAGAAACACACTCTGATTTTGAGGAAAGAGCACTCTTCTACTCTACTGTGCTTCCTATGGGGTCCGAACAGTGAGCTTGCTCAGAACAAAAGAACTGTGCTTCGTACACACGACCATATCTAGTTCAATTCTGTTTAGGAACGTGACAAGAACAGTAGATCCTCTTCAGTCCAATATACTGTACTTGCTGGGAACAGACGCCAGTGCTATTTGTCCTGTGTATGGCAATGGCAGCGCAATAGTGACTCTTCTTACCATAAAACAACTCTTGCTCATAGGACCAGAAACTGCAAGTGTTTCAACTCCATTTAGGACTGGGAAACAAAAGCTAGCTCACCTTACAAGAAACACACTCTGCTTTTGAGAAAAGAGCACTCTTCTACTCTACTGTGTTTCCTATGGGGTCCGAACAGTGAGCTTGCTCAGAACAAAAGAACTATGCTTCCTACACACACGTGCCATATCTAGTTCAACTCTGCTTAGGAAACTGACAAGAACAGTAGCTCCTCTTCAGTCCAATACACTTTACTTGCGGGGAACAGACGTGAGTGGTATTTGCACTGTGTATGGCAATTGGAGCACAATAGTGACTCGTCTTACCAGAAAACAACTCTTGCTCGTAGGACCAAAAACTGCATGTGACTCAACTCCATTTAGGACTGGGAAACAAACGCTAGCTCGACTTCCAAGAAACACACTCTGCTTTTGAGAAAAGAGCACTCTTCTACTCTACTGTGCTTCCTAGAGTGCCAGAACAGTGAGCTTGCTCAGAAAAAAAGAACTGTGCATCCTACACACACGGGCCATACCTAGTTCAACTCTTCTTATTAACTGAGAAGAACAGTAGCTCCTCTTCAGTCCAATGCACTGTACTTGCTGGGAACAGACGGGAGGGCTATTTGCACTGTGCATGGCAATGGGAGCGCAATAGTGACTTTCTTTACCAGAAAACAACTCTTGCTCGTAGGACCAGAAACTGCATGTGATTCCACTCCATTTAGGACTGGGAAACAAACGGTAGCTCGCGTTACAAGAAACACACTCTGCTTTAGAGAAAAGAGCACTCTTCTACTCTACTGTGTTTCCTATGGGGTCCAAACAGTGAGCTTGCTCAGAACAAAAGAACTGTGCTTCCTACACACACGGATCATATCTAGTTCAACTCTGCTTAGTAAACTGACAAGAACAGTAGCTCCTATTCAGTCCAATACACTGTACTTGCTGGGAAAAGACGCGAGTGCTATTTGCCTTGTGTAGGGCAATGGGAGCACAATAGTGACTTTCCTTACCATAAAACAACTCTTGCTCGTGGACCAGAAACTCCATGTGATTCAACTCCATTTAGGTCTGGGAAACAAATGCTAGCTCGCCTTACATGAAACACACTCTGCTTTTGAGAAAAGAGCACTCATCTACTCTACTGTGTTTCCTATGGGGTCCGAACAGTGAGCTTGCTCAGAGCAAAAGAACTGTGCTTCCTACACACAAGGGCCATATCTAGTTCAACTCTGCTTAGGAAACTGACAAGAACAGTAGCTCCTCTTCAGTCCAATACACTTTACTTGCGGGGAACAGACGCGAGTGCTATTTGCACTGTGTATGGCAATTGGAGCACAATAGTGACTCGTCTTACCAGAAAACAACTCTTGCTCGTGGGACAAAAAACTGCATGTGACTCAACTCCATTTAAGACTGGGAAACAAACGCTAGCTCGCCTTAAAAGAAACACACTCTGCTTTAGAGAAAAGAGCACTCTTCTACTGTACTGTGTTTCCTATAGGGCCAGAACAGTGAGCTTGCTCAGAACATAAGAACTGTGCTTCCTACACACACGGGCCATATCGAGTTCAACTCTGCTTAGGAACCTGACAAGAACAGTAGCTCCTCTTCATTCCAATACACTGTACTTGCTGGGAACAGACGCATGTGCTATTTGCACTGTGTATGGCAATGGGAGCACAATAGTGACTTTCCTTACCAGAAAACAACTCTTGCTCGTAGGACCAGAAACTGCATGTGATTCCACTCCATTAAGGACTAGAAACAAACGCACGCTCGCCTTACAAGAAACACACTCTGATTTTGAGGAAAGAGCACTCTTCTACTCTACTGTGCTTCCTATGGGGTCCGAACAGTGAGCTTGCTCAGAACAAAAGAACTGTGCTTCGTACACACGACCATATCTAGTTCAATTCTGTTTAGGAACGTGACAAGAACAGTAGATCCTCTTCAGTCCAATATACTGTACTTGCTGGGAACAGACGCCAGTGCTATTTGTCCTGTGTATGGCAATGGCAGCGCAATAGTGACTCTTCTTACCATAAAACAACTCTTGCTCATAGGACCAGAAACTGCAAGTGTTTCAACTCCATTTAGGACTGGGAAACAAAAGCTAGCTCACCTTACAAGAAACACACTCTGCTTTTGAGAAAAGAGCACTCTTCTACTCTACTGTGTTTCCTATGGGGTCCGAACAGTGAGCTTGCTCAGAACAAAAGAACTATGCTTCCTACACACACGTGCCATATCTAGTTCAACTCTGCTTAGGAAACTGACAAGAACAGTAGCTCCTCTTCAGTCCAATACACTTTACTTGCGGGGAACAGACGTGAGTGGTATTTGCACTGTGTATGGCAATTGGAGCACAATAGTGACTCGTCTTACCAGAAAACAACTCTTGCTCGTAGGACCAAAAACTGCATGTGACTCAACTCCATTTAGGACTGGGAAACAAACGCTAGCTCGACTTCCAAGAAACACACTCTGCTTTTGAGAAAAGAGCACTCTTCTACTCTACTGTGCTTCCTAGAGTGCCAGAACAGTGAGCTTGCTCAGAAAAAAAGAACTGTGCATCCTACACACACGGGCCATACCTAGTTCAACTCTTCTTATTAACTGAGAAGAACAGTAGCTCCTCTTCAGTCCAATGCACTGTACTTGCTGGGAACAGACGGGAGGGCTATTTGCACTGTGCATGGCAATGGGAGCGCAATAGTGACTTTCTTTACCAGAAAACAACTCTTGCTCGTAGGACCAGAAACTGCATGTGATTCCACTCCATTTAGGACTGGGAAACAAACGGTAGCTCGCCTTACAAGAAACACACTCTGCTTTAGAGAAAAGAGCACTCTTCTACTCTACTGTGTTTCCTATGGGGTCCAAACAGTGAGCTTGCTCAGAACAAAAGAACTGTGCTTCCTACACACACGGATCATATCTAGTTCAACTCTGCTTAGTAAACTGACAAGAACAGTAGCTCCTATTCAGTCCAATACACTGTACTTGCTGGGAAAAGACGCGAGTGCTATTTGCCTTGTGTAGGGCAATGGGAGCACAATAGTGTCTTTCCTTACCATAAAACAACTCTTGCTCGTGGACCAGAAACTCCATGTGATTCAACTCCATTTAGGTCTGGGAAACAAATGCTAGCTCGCCTTACATGAAACACACTCTGCTTTTGAGAAAAGAGCACTCATCTACTCTACTGTGTTTCCTATGGGGTCCGAACAGTGAGCTTGCTCAGAACAAAAGAACTGTGCTTCCTACACACAAGGGCCATATCTAGTTCAACTCTGCTTAGGAAACTGACAAGAACAGTAGCTCCTCTTCAGTCCAATACACTGTACTTGCTGGGAACAGACGCCAGTGCTATTTGTCCTGTGTATGGCAATGGCAGCGCAAAAGTGACTCTTCTTACCATAAAACAACTCTTGCTCGTAGGACTAGAAACTGCATGTGATTCAACTCCATTTAGGACTGGGAAACAAACGCTAGCTCGCCTTACAAGAAACACACTCTGCTTTAGAGAAAAGAGCACTCTTCTACTCTACTGTGTTTCCTATAGAGCCAGAACAGTGAGCTTGCTCAGAACAAATGAACTGTGCTTCCTACACACACGGCCATATTTAGTTCAATTCTGCTTAGGAAACTGAGAAGAACAGTAGCTCCTCTTCAGTCCAATACACTGTACTTGCTGGGAACAGGTGGGAGGGCTATTTGCACTGTGTATGGCAATGGGAGCGCAATAGTGACTTTCCTTACCAGAAAACAACTCTTGCTCGTAGGAACACAAACTGCATGTGATTCCACTCCATTTAGGAATGGGAAACAAACTCTAGCTTGCCTTACAAGAAACACACTCTGCTTTTGAGGAAAGAGCACTCTTCTACTCTACTGTGTTTCCTATGGGGTCCGAACAGTGAGCTTGCTCAGAACAAAAGAACTGTGCTTCCCACACACGGGCCATATCTAGTTCAACTCTGCCTAGGAAACTGACAAGAACAGTAGATCCTCTTGATTCCGATACACTGTACTTGCTGGGAACAGACGCGAGTGCTATTTGCACTGTGTATGGCATTTGGAGCACAATAGTGACTTTCCTTACCAGAAAACAACTCTTGCTCGTAGGACCAGAAACTGCATGTGATTCAACTCCATTTAGGACTGGGAAACAAACGCTAGCTCTCCTTAAAGAAACACACTCTGCTTTTGAGAAAAGAGCACTCTTCTACTCTACTGTGTTTCCTATTGGGTCCGAACAGTGAGCTTGCACAGAACAAAAGAACTGTGCTTCCTACACACAAGGCCATATCTAGTTCAATTCTGCTTAGGAACCTGACGAGAACAGTAGGTCCTCTTCAGTCCAATACACTGTACTTGCTGGGAACAGACGCCAGTGCTATTTGCACTGTGTATGGCAATTGGAGCACAATAGTGACTCGTCTTACCAGAAAACAACTCTTGCTGGTAGAACAAAAAACTGCATGTGACTCAACACCATTTAGGACTGGGAAACAAACTCTAGCTTGCCTTACAAGAAACACACTCTGCTTTTGAGAAAAGAGCACTCTTCTACTCTACTGTGTTTCCTATAGAGCCAGAACAGTGAGCTTGCTCAGAACATAAGAACTGTGCTTCCTACAAACACGGGCCATATCTAGTTCAACTCTGCTTAGGAAACTGACAAGAACAGTATCTCCTCTTCAGTCCAATACACTGTACTTGCTGGGAACAGACACGAGTGCTATTTGCACTGTGTATGGCAATTAGAGCACAATAGTGACTCTTCTTTCCAGAAAACAACTCTTGCTTGTAGGAAAAAAAACTGCATGTGATTCAACTCCATTTAGGACTGGGAAACAAACTCTATCTCGCCTTACAAGAAACACACTCTACTTTTGAGAAAAGAGCACTCTTCTACTCTACTGTGTTTCCTATGGGGTCCGAACAGTGAGCTTGCTCAGAAAAAAAGAACTGTGCTTCCTACACACACTGCCATATCTACTTCAATTCTGCTTAGGAACCTGACAAAAACAGTTGATCCTCTTCGGTCCAATACACTGTACATGCTGGGAACAGACGCCAGTGCTATTTGCCCTGTGTATGACAATGGGAGCGCAATATAGACTCTTCTTACCAGAAAACAACTCTTGATCGTAGGACCAAAAACTGCATGTGATTCAACTCCATTTAGGACTCTGAAACAAACGAAGCTCGCCGTATAAGAAACACACTCTGCTTTTGAGAAAAGACCACTCTTCTACTCTTCTATGTTTCCTATGGGGTCCGAACAGTGAGCTTGCTCAGAACAAAAGAACTGTGCTTCCTACACACAGGGGCCATATCTAGTTCAACTCTGCTTAGGAAACTGACAAGAACAGGAGCTCCTCTTCAGTCCAATACACTGTATATGCTGGGAACAGACGCCAGTGCTATTTGCCCTGTGTATGTCAATGGGAGCACAATAGTGACTCTTCTTACCAGAAAACAACTCTTGCTCATAGGACCAGAAACTGCATGGGATTCAACTCCATTTAGGACTGGGGAACAAACGCGAGCTCGCCTTACAAGAAACATACTCTGCTTTTGAGAAAAGAGCACTCATCTTCTCTACTCTGTTTCCTATTGGGCCAGAACAGTAAGCTTGCTCAGAACAAAAGAACTGTGCTTCCTACACACATGGGCCATATCTACTTCAACTCTGCTTAGAAACCTGACAAAAACAGTAGATCCTCTTCAGTCCAATACACTGTACATGCTGGGAACAGACGCCAGTGCTATTTGCCCTGTGTATGACAATGGAAACACAATAGTGACTCTTCTTATCAGAAAACAACTCTTGCTCGTACGACCAAAAACTACATGTTACTCAACTCCATTTATGACTGGGAAACATACGCAAGCTCACCTTACAAGAAACACATTCTGCTTTTGCCAAAAGAGCACTCTTCTACTCTACTGTTTTTCCTATGGGGTCCAAACAGTGAGCTTGCTCAGAAAAAAAGAACTGTGCTTCCTACACACACTGCCATATCTAGTTTAATTTTGCTTAGGAAGCTGACAAAAACAGTAGATCTTCTTCAGTCCAATACACTGTACATGCTGGGAACAGACGCCAGTGCTATTTGCCCTGTGTATGGCAATGGGAGCGCAATAGTGACTTTCCTTACCAGAAAACAACTCTTGCTCATAGGACCAGAAACTGCATGTGGTTCAACTCCATTTAGGACTGGGATACAAACGCTAGCTCGCCTTACAAGAAACACACTCTGCTTTTGAGAAACGAGCACTCTTCTACTCTACTGTGTTTCCTATGGGGTCCGAACAGTGAGCTTGCTCAAAACAAAAGAACTGTGCTTCCTACACACACGGGCCATATCTAGTTCAACTCTGCTTAGGAAATTGACAAGAACAGTAACTCCTCTTCAGTCCAATACACTGTAAATGCTGGGAACAGACGCGAGTGCTATTTGCACTGTGTATGACAATGGGAATGCAATAGTGACACTTCTTACCAGAAAACAACTCTTGCTCATAGGACCAGAAACTGCATGGGATTCAACTCCATTTAGGACTGGGAAACAAACGCTAGCTAGCATTACAAGAAACACACTCTGCTTTAGAGAAAAGAGCACTCTTCTACTCTACTGTGTTTCCTATAGGGCCAGAACAGTGAGCTTGCTCAGAACAAAAGAACTGTGCTTCCCACACACGGGCCATATCTAGTTCAACTCTGCTAAGGAAACTGACAAGAACAGTAGCTCCTCTTCAGTCCGATAAACTGTGCTTGCTGGGAACAGACGCGAGTGCTATTTGCACTGTGTATGGCAATGGGAGCACAATAGTGAATCTTCTTACCAGAAAACAACTCTTGCTCATAGGCCCAGAAACTGCATGTGATTCAACTCCATTTAGGACTAGGAAACAAATGCTAGCTCGCCTTACATGAAACACACTCTGCTTTTGAGGAAAGAGCACTCTACTACTCTACTGTGTTTCCTATGGGGTCCAAACAGTGAGCTTGCTCAGAACAAAAGAACTGTGCTTCCCACACACGGGCCATATCTAGTTCAACTCTGCCTAGGAAACTGACAAGAACAGTAGATCCTCTTGATTCCAATACACTGTATTTGCTGGGAATAGACGCGAGTGCTATTTGCACTGTGTATGGCATTTGGAGCACAATAGTGACTCTTCTTACCAGAAAAGAACTCATGCTCGTAGGACCAAAAACTGCCTGTGACTCAACTCCATTTAGGACTGGGAAACAAACGCGAGCTCACCTTACAAGAAACACACTCTGCTTTAGAGAAAAGAGCACTATTCTACTCTACTGTGTTTCCTATGGGGTCCGAACAGTGAGCTTGCTGAGAACAAAAGAACTGTGCTTCCTACACACGGCCATATCTAGTTCAATTCTGCTTAGGAACCTGACAAGAACAGTAGATCCTCTTCAGTCCAATACACTGTATTTGCTGCGAACAGAGGCCAGTGGTATTTGTCCTGTGTATGGCAATGGCAGCACAATAGTGACTCTTCTTACCAGAAAACAACTCTTGCTCTTAGTACCATAAACTGCTTGGGATTCAACTCCATTTAGGACTGCGAAACAAACGCTAGCTCACCTTACAAGAAACACACTCTGCTTTAGAGAAAAGAGCACTCTTCTACTCTACTGTGTATCCTATGGGGTCCAAACAGTGAGCTTGCTCAGAACAAAAGAACTGTGCTTCCTACACACACGGATCATATCTAGTTCAACTCTGCTTAGGAAACTGACAAGAACAGTAGCACCTATTCAGCCCAATACACTGTACTTGCTGGGAACAGACGCGAGTGCTATTTGCACTGTGTATGGCAATGGGAGCGCAATGTGACTTTTCTTACCAGAAAACAACTCTTGTTCATAGGACCAAAAACTGCATGTGATTCAACTCCATTTAGGACTAGGAAACAAACGCTAGCTCGCCTTACAAGAAACACACTCTGCTTTTGAGAAAAGAGTACTATTCTTCTCTACTGTGTTTCCTATAGTGCCAGAACAGTGATCTTGCTCTGAACATAATAACTGTGCTTCCTACACACACGGGCCATATCTAGTTCAACTCTGCTTAGGAAACTGACAAGAACAGTAGCTCCTCTTCAGTCCGATACACTGTACTTGTGGGGAACAGACGCTAGTGCTATTTGCACTGTGTATGGCAATGGGAGCACAATAGTGACTTTCCTTACCAGAAAACAACTCTTGCTCGTAGGACCAGAAACTGCATGTGATTCAACTCCATTTAGGACTGGGAAACAAACGCTAGCTCTCCTTAAAAGAAACACACTCTGCTTTTGAGAAAAGAGCACTCTTCTACTCTACTGTGTTTCCTATGGAGTCCGAACACTGAACTTGCTCAGAACAAAAGAACTGTGCTTCCTACACACACGGCCATATCTAGTTCAATTCTGCTTAGGAACCTGACAAGAACAGTAGATCCTCTTCAGTCCAATACACTGTACTTGCTGGGAACAGACACCAGTGCTATTTGTCCTGTGTATGGCAATGGCAGGGCAAAAGTGACTCTTCTTACCATAAAACAACTCTTGCTCATAGGACTAGAAACTGCATGTGATTCAACTCCATTTAGGACTGGGAAACAAACGCTAGCTCGCCTTACAAGAAACACACTCTGCTTTAGAGAAAAGAGCACTCTTCTACTCTACTGTGTTTCCTATAGGGCCAGACAGTGAGCTTGCTCAGAACAAAAGAACTGTGCTTCCTACACACACGGCCATATTTAGTTCAACTCTGCTTAGGAAACTGAGAAGAACAGTAGCTCCTCTTCAGTCCAATACACTGTACTTGCTGGGAACAGGTGGGAGGGCTCTTTGCTCTGTGTATGGCAATGGGAGCGCAATGTGACTTTCCTTACCAGAAAACAACTCTTGCTCATAGGACCAGAAACTGCATGTGATTCAACTCCATTTACGACTGGGAAACAAACGCTAGCTCGCCTTACAAGAAACACACTCTGCTTTTGATAAAAGAGCACTCTTCTACTCTACTGTGTTTCCTATGGGGTCCGAACAGTGAGCTTGCTCAGAAAAAATCTGTGCTTCCTACACACACGGCCATATCTAGTTCAAGTCTGCTTAGGAACCTGACAAGAACAGTAGATCCTCTTCAGCCCAATACACTGTATTTGCTGCGAACAGATGCCAGTGCTATTTGTCCTGTGTATGGCAATGGCAGTACAATAGTGACTCTTCTTACCATAAAACAACTCTTGCTCGTAGTACCAGAAACTGCATGGGATTCAACTCCATTTAGGACTGCGAAACAAAAGCTAGCACGCCTTACAAGAAATACACTCTGCTTTAGAGAAAAGAGCAGTCTTCTACTCTACTGTGTTTCCTATGGGCTCCAAACAGTGAGCTTGCAAAGAACAAAAGAACTGTGCTTCCTACAAACACGGATCATATCTAGTTCAACTCTGCTTAGGAAACTGACAAGAACAGTAGCACCTATCTAGTCCAATACACTGTACTTGCTGGGAACAGACGCGAGTGCTATTTGCACTGTGTATGGCAATGGGAGCGCAATGTGACTTTCCTTACCAGAAAAGAACTCTTGTTCATAGGACCTGAAACTGCATGTGATTCAACTCCATTTAGGACTAGGAAACAAACGCTAGCTCGCCTTACAAGAAACACACTCCGCTTTTGAGAAAAGAGCACTCTTCTACTCTACTGTGTTTCCTATAGGGCCAGAACAGTGACTTGCTCAGAACATAAGAACTGTGACTCCTACACACACGGGCCATATCTACTTCAACTCTGCTTAGGAAACTGAAAAGAACACTAGCTCCTTTTCAGTCCCATACACTGTACTTGCTGGGAATAGACGCGAGTGCTATTTGCACTGTGTATGCAATGGGAGCGCAATAGTGACTTTCCTTACCAGAAAACAACTCTTGGTCGTAGGACCAGAAACTGCATGTGATTCAACTCAATTTAGGACTTGGAAACAAATGCTAGCTCGCCTTACAAGAAACACACTCTGCTTTTGAGAAAAGAGCACTCTTCTACTCTACTGTGTTTCCTATATGGTCCGAACAGTGAGTTTGCTCAGAAAAAAAAACTGTGCTTCAAACACACACGGCCATATCTAGTTCAACTCTGCTTAGGAAACTGACAAGAACAGTAGCTCGTCCCTCAGTCCCATACACTGTACTTGCTGGGAACAGACGCGAGTGCTATTTGCACTGTGTATGGCAATGGGAGCACAATAGTGACATTCCTTACCAGAAAACAACTCTTGCTCGTAGGACCAGAAACTGCATGTGATTCATCTCCATTTAGGACTGGAAAACAAATGCTAGCTCGCCTTACATGAAACACACTCTGCTTTTGAGAAAAGAGCACTCTTCTACTCTACTGTGTTTCCTATGGGGTCCGAACAGTGAGCTTGCTCAGAGCAAAAGAACTGTGCTTCCTACACACACGGGCCATATCTAGTTCAACTCTGCTTAGGAAACTGACAAGAACAGTAGCTCCTCTTCAGTCCAATACACTTTACTTGCGGGGAACAGACGCGAGTGCTATTTGCACTGTGTATGGCAATTGGAGCACAATAGTGACTCGTCTTACCAGAAAACAACTCTTGCTCGTGGGACAAAAAACTGCATGTGACTCAACTCCATTTAAGACTGGGAAACAAACGCTAGCTCGCCTTAAAAGAAACACACTCTGCTTTAGAGAAAAGAGCACTCTTCTACTGTACTGTGTTTCCTATAGGGCCAGAACAGTGAGCTTGCTCAGAACATAAGAACTGTGCTTCCTACACACACGGGCCATATCGAGTTCAACTCTGCTTAGGAACCTGACAAGAACAGTAGCTCCTCTTCATTCCAATACACTGTACTTGCTGGGAACAGACGCATGTGCTATTTGCACTGTGTATGGCAATGGGAGCACAATAGTGACTTTCCTTACCAGAAAACAACTCTTGCTCGTAGGACCAGAAACTGCATGTGATTCCACTCCATTTAGGACTAGAAACAAACGCACGCTCGCCTTACAAGAAACACACTCTGATTTTGAGGAAAGAGCACTCTTCTACTCTACTGTGCTTCCTATGGGGTCCGAACAGTGAGCTTGCTCAGAACAAAAGAACTGTGCTTCGTACACACGACCATATCTAGTTCAATTCTGTTTAGGAACGTGACAAGAACAGTAGATCCTCTTCAGTCCAATATACTGTACTTGCTGGGAACAGACGCCAGTGCAATTTGTCCTGTGTATGGCAATGGCAGCGCAATAGTGACTCTTCTTACCATAAAACAACTCTTGCTCATAGGACCAGAAACTGCAAGTGTTTCAACTCCATTTAGGACTGGGAAACAAAAGCTAGCTCACCTTACAAGAAACACACTCTGCTTTTGAGAAAAGAGCACTCTTCTACTCTACTGTGTTTCCTATGGGGTCCGAACAGTGAGCTTGCTCAGAACAAAAGAACTATGCTTCCTACACACACGTGCCATATCTAGTTCAACTCTGCTTAGGAAACTGACAAGAACAGTAGCTCCTCTTCAGTCCAATACACTTTACTTGCGGGGAACAGACGTGAGAGGTATTTGCACTGTGTATGGCAATTGGAGCACAATAGTGACTCGTCTTACCAGAAAACAACTCTTGCTCGTAGGACCAAAAACTGCATGTGACTCAACTCCATTTAGGACTGGGAAACAAACGCTAGCTCGACTTCCAAGAAACACACTCTGCTTTTGAGAAAAGAGCACTCTTCTACTCTACTGTGCTTCCTAGAGTGCCAGAACAGTGAGCTTGCTCAGAAAAAAAGAACTGTGCATCCTACACACACGGGCCATACCTAGTTCAACTCTTCTTATTAACTGAGAAGAACAGTAGCTCCTCTTCAGTCCAATGCACTGTACTTGCTGGGAACAGACGGGAGGGCTATTTGCACTGTGCATGGCAATGGGAGCGCAATAGTGACTTTCTTTACCAGAAAACAACTCTTGCTCGTAGGACCAGAAACTGCATGTGATTCAACTCCATTTAGGACTGGGAAACAAACGGTAGCTCGCCTTACAAGAAACACACTCTGCTTTAGAGAAAAGAGCACTCTTCTACTCTACTGTGTTTCCTATGGGGTCCGAAAAGTGAGCTTGCTCAGAACAAAAGAACTGTGCTTCCTACACACACGGCCATATCTAGTTCAATTCTGCTTAGGAACCTGACAAGAACAGTAGATCCTCTTCAGTCCAATGCACTGTACTTGCTGGGAACAGACGCCAGTGCTATTTGCACTGTGTATGGCAATTGGAGCACAATAGTGACTCGTCTTACCAGAAAACAACTCTTGCTCATAGAACAAAAAACTGCATGTGACTCAACACCATTTAGGACTGGGAAACGAACGCTAGCTCGCCTTACAAGAAACACACTCTGCTTTTGAGAAAAGAACACTCTTCTACTCTACTGTGTTTCCTATAGGGCCAGAAGAGTGAGCTTGCTCAGAACAAAAGAACTGTGCTTCCTACACACACGGCCATATCTAGTTCAATTCTGTTTTGGAACCTGACAAAAACAGTAGATCCTCTTCAGTCCAATACACTGTACTTGCTGGGAACACACGCCAGTGCTATTTGTCCTGTGTACGGCAATGGCAGTGCAATAGTGACTATTTTTACCATAAAACAATTCTTGCTCGTAGGACCAGAAACTGCTGTGATTCAACTCCATTAAGGACTGGGAAACAAACACTAGCTCGCCTTACAAGAAACATACTCTGCTTTAGAGAAAAGAGTACTCTTCTACTCTACTGTGTTTCCTATAGGGCCAGAACAGTGAGCTTGCTCAGAACAAAAGAACTGTGCTTCCCACACGGGACATATCTAGTTCAACTCTGCTTAGGAAACTGACAAGAACAGTAGCTCCTCTTCTTTCTGATACACTGTACTTGCTGGGAACAGACGCGAGTGCTATTTTCACTGTGTATGGCAATGAGAGCGCAATAATGACTTTCCTTACTAGAAAACAACTCTTGCTCGTAGGACCTGAAACTGAATGTGATTCAACTCCATTTAGGACTGGGAAACAAATGCTAGCTCGCCTTACATGAAACACACTCTGCTTTTGAGAAAAGAGCACTCTTCTACTCTACTGTGTTTCCTATGGGGTCCGAACAGTGAGCTTGCTCAGAACAAAAGAACTGTGCTTCCTACACACACGGCCATATCTAGTTCAAGTCTGCTTAGGAAACTGACAAGAACAGTAGATCCTCTTCAGTCCAATACACTGTAATTGCTGGGAACAGACGCCAGTGCTATTTGTCCTGTGTATGGCAATGGCAGCGCAATAGTGACTCTTCTTACCAGAAAACAACTCTTGCTCGTAGTACCAGAAACTGCATGGGATTCAATTCCATTTAGGACTGGGAAACAAACTCGAGCTTGCCTTACCAGAAACACACTCTGCTTTGAAGAAAAGAGCACTCTTCTACTCTACTGTGTTTCCTATAGAGCCAGAACAGTGAGCTTGCTCAGAACATAAGAACTGTGCTTCCTACAAACACGGGCCATGTCTAGTTCAACTCTGCTTAGGAAACTGACAAGAACAGTATCTCCTCTTCAGTCCAGTACACTGTACTTGCTGGGAACAGACACGAGTGCTATTTGCACTGTGTATGGCAATTGGAGCACAATAGTGACTCTTCTTACCAGAAAACAACTCTTGCTTGTAGGAAAAAAAACTGCATGTGATTCAACTCCATTTAGGACTGGGAAACAAACTCTATCTCGCTTACAAGAAACACACTCTACTTTTGAGAAAAGAGCACTCTTCTACTCTACTGTGTTTCGTAAAGGGCCAGAACAGTGAGCTTGCTCAGAACATAAGAACTGTGCTTCCTACACACACGGCCATATCTAGTTCAATTCTGCTTAGGAACCTGACAAGAACAGTAGATCCTCTTCATTCCAATACACTGTACTTGCTGGGAACAGACGCCAGTGCTCTTTGTCCTGTGTACGGGTTTGACAGCGCAATAGTGACTATTCTTACCATAAAACAACTCTTGCTCGTAGGACCAGAAACCGCATGTGATTCAACTCCATTTAGGACTGGGAAATAAACTCTAGCTCGCCTTACAAGAAACACACTCTGCTTTTGAGAAACGAGCACTCTTCTACTCTACTCTTTTTCCTATAGGGCCAGAACAGTGAGCTTGCTCAGAACAAAAGAACTGTGCTTCCCACGCACGGGCCATATCTAGTTCAACTCTGCCTAGGAAACTGACAAGAACAGTAGCTCCTCTTCAGTCCGATACACTGTACTTGCTGGGAACAGACGTGAGTGCTATTTGCACTGTGTATGGCAATGGGAGCACAAAAGTGACTTTCCTTACCAGAAAACAACTCTTGATCGTAGGACAGAAACTGCATGTGATTCAACTCCATTTAAGACTGGGAAACAAATGCTAGCTTGCCTTACAAGAAACACACTCTACTTTTGAGAAAAGAGCACTCTTCTACACTACTGTGTTTCCTATGGGGTCCGAACAGTGAGCTTGCTCTGAACAAAAGAACTGTGCTTCCTAAACAACGGCCATATCTAGTTCCATTCTGCTTAGGAACTTGACAAGAACAGTAGATCCTCTTCAGTCCAATACACTGCATTGCTGGGAAGAGACGCCAGTGCTATTTGTCCTGTGTATGGCAATGGCAGCGCAATAGTGACTCTTCTTACCATAAAACAACTCTTGCTCATAGGACCAGAAACTGCATGTGATTCAACTCCATTATGACTGGGAAACAAACGCTAGCTCGCCTTAAAAGAAACACACTCTGCTTTAGAGAAAAGAGCACTCTTCTACTCTACTGTGTTTCCTACAGGGTTAGAAGAGTGAGCTTGCTCAGAACAAAAGAACTGTGCTTCCTACACACGGGCGATATCTAGTTCAACTCTGCTTAGGAAACTGACAAGAACAGTAGCTCCTATTCAGTCCAATACACTGTACTTGCTGGGAACAGACGCGAGTGCTATTTGCACTGTGTATGGCATTTGGAGCACAATAGTGACTCTTCTTACCAGAAAACAACTCTTGCTCGTAGGACCAGAAACTGCATGTGATTCAACTCCATTTGGGACTGGGAAACAAATGCGAGCTCGCCTTACAAGAAACACACTCTGCTTTTGAGAAAAGAGCACTCTTCTTCTCTACTGTGTTTCCTATGGGGTCCGAACAGTGAGCTGCTCAGAACAAAAGAACTGTGCTTCCTACACACACGGCCATATCTAGTTCAATTCTGCTTAGGAACCTGACAAGAACAGTAGATCCTCTTCAGTCCAATACACTGTACTTGCTGGGAACAGACGCCAGTGCTATTTGTCCTGTGTATGGCAATGGCAGCACAATAGTGACTCTTCTTACCAGAAAACAACTCTTGCTTGTAGGACCAGAAACTGCATGTGATTCAACTCTATTTAGGACTGGGAAACAAAAGCTAGCTCACCTTGCAAGAAACACACTCTGCTTTAGAGAAAAGAGCACTCTTCTACTCTACTGTTTTTCCTATAGGGCCAGAACAGTCAGCTTGCTCAGAACAAAAGAACTGTGCTTCCTACACACGAGCCATATCTCGTTCAACTCTGCTTAGGAAACTGAGAAGAACTGTAGCTCCTCTTCAGTCCGATACACTGTACTTGCTGGGAACAGACGCGAGTGCTATTTGCACTGTGTATGGTAATGGGAGCGCAATAGTGACTTTCCTTACCAGAAAACAACTCTTGCTCCTAAGACCAGAAACTGCATGTGATTCAACTCCATTTAGGACTGGGAAACATACTCTAGCTCGCCTTACATGAAACACACTCTGCTTTTGAGAAAAGAGCATTCTTCTACTCTACTGTGTTTCCTATGTGGTCCGAACAGTAAGCTTGCTCAGAACAAAAGAACTGTGCTTCCTACACACACGGACATATCTAGTTCAACTGTGCTTAGGAAACTGACAAGAACAGTAGCTCCTCTTCCATCCAATACACTGTACTTGCGGGGAACAGACTCCAGTGCTATTTGCATTGTGTATGGCAGTTGGAGAACAATAGTGACTTGTCTTACAAGAAAACAACATTTGCTCATAGGACAAAAAACTGCATGTGACTCAACTCCATTTAGGACTGGGAAACAAACGCTAGCTCGCCTTACAAGAAACAAACTCTGCTTTTGAGAAAAGAGCACTCTTCTACTCTACTGTGTTTCCTATGTGTTCCGAACAGTGAGCTTGCTCAGAACAAAAAAACTGTGCTTCCTACACACACGGCCATATCTAGTTAAACTCTGCTTAGGAACCTGACAAGAACAGTAGATCCTCTTCAGTCCAATACACTGTACTTGCTGGGAACAGACGCGAGTGCTATTTGCACTGTGTATGGCAAGGGGAGCTCAATAGTGACTTTCCTTACCAGTAAACAACTCTTGCTCGTAGGACCAGAAACTGCATGTGATTCAACTCCATTTAGGACTGTGAAACAAATGCTAGCTCGCCTTACATGAAACACACTCTTCTTTTGAGAAAAGAGCACTCTTCTACTCTTCTGTATTTCCTATAGGGCCAGAACAGTGAGCTTGCTCAGAAAAAAAGAACTGTACTTCCTACACACACGGCCCATATCTAGTTCAACTCTGCTTAGGAAACTGAGAAGAACAGTAGCTCCTTTGCAGTCCAATACACTGTACTTGCTGGGAACAGACATGAGGGCTTTTTGCACTGTGTATGGCAATGGGAGCGCAATAGTTACTTTCCTTACCAGAAAACAGCTCTTGCTCGTAGGACCAGAAACTGCATGTGATTCAACTCCATTTAGTACTGGGAAACAAATGCTAGCTCGCATACATGAAACACACTCTGCTTTTGAGAAAAGAGCACTCTTCTGCTCTACTGTGTTTCCTATGGGGTCCGAACAGTGAGTTTGCACAGAAAAAAAAACTGTGCTTCCTACACACACGGGCCATATCTAGTTCAACTCTGCTTAGGAAACCAACAAGAACAGTAGCTCCTCTTCAGTCCGATACACTGTACTTGCTGGGAACAGACGCGAGTGCTATTTGTACTGTGTACGGCAATGGGAGCGCAATAGTGACTTTCCTTACCAGAAAACAACTCTTGATCGTAGGACCAGAAACTGCATGTGATTCAACTCCACTTAGGAGTGGGAAACAAATGCTAGGTCGCCTTACATGAAACACACTCTGCATTTGAGAAAAGAGCACTCTTCTACTCTACTGTGTTTCCTATGTGTTCCGAACAGTGAGCTTGCTCAGAACAAAAAAACTGTACTTCCTACTAAAACGGCCATATCTAGTTCAAGTCTGCTTAGGAATCTGACAAGAACAGTATATCCTCTTCAGTCCAATACACTGTACTTGCTAGGAACAGACGCCAGTGCTATTTGTCCTGTGTATGGCAATGGCAGCGCAATAGTGACTCTTCTTACCAGAAAACAACTCTTGCTCGTGGACCAGAAACTGCATGTGATTCAACTCCATTTAGGACTGGGAAACAAACTGTAGCTCGCTTTACAAGAAACACACTCTGCTTTTGAGAAAAGAGCACTCTTCTACTCTACTGTTTTTCCTATAGGGCCAGAACAGTGAGCTTGCTCAGAACAAAAGAACTGTGCTTCCTACACACACGGGCCATATCTAGTTGAACTCTGCTTAGGAAACTGAGAAGAACAGTAGCTCCTCTTCAGTCCAATACACTGTACTTTCTGGGAACAGACGGGAGGGCTATTTGCACTGTGTATGGCAATGGGAGCCCAATAGTGACGTTCCGTACCAGAAAACAACTCTTGCTCGTAGGACCAGAAACTGCATGTGATTCCACTCCATTTAGGACTGGGAAACAAATGCTAGCTCGCCTTACAAGAAACACACTCTGCTTTAGAGAAAAGAGCACTCTTCTACTCTACTGTGTTTCCTATGGGGTCCAAACAGTGAGCTTGCTCAGAACAAAAGAACTGTGCTTCCTACACACACGGCCATATCTAGTTCAAGTCTTCTTAGGAACCTGACAAGAACAGTAGATCCTCTTCAGTCCAATACACTGTACTTGCTGGGAACAGACGCCAGTGCTATTTGTCCTGTGTATGGCAATGACAGCGTAATAGTGACTCTTCTTACCAGAAAACAACTCTTGCTCGTAGGACCAGAAATTGCATGTGATTCAACTCCATTTAGAACTGGGAAACAAATGCTAGCTCGCCTTACATGAAAAACACTCTGCATTTGAGAAAAGAGCACTCTTCTACTCTATTGTGTTTCCTATCGGGTCCGAAGAGTGAGCTTGCTCAGAACAAAAGAACTGTGCTTCCTACACACATGGGCCATATCTAGTTCAACTCTGCTTAGGAAACCAACAAGAACAGTAGCTCCTCTTCAGTCCAATACACTGTACTTGCGGGGAACAGACGCGAGTGCTATTTGCACTGTGTATGGCATTGGAGCACAATAGTGACTCTTCTTACCAGAAAACAACTCTTGCTCGTAGGACAAAAAACTGCATGTGACTCAACTCCATTTAGGACTGGGAAACAAACGCTAGCTCGCCTTATATGAAACACACTCTGCTTTTGAGAAAAGAGCACTCTTCTACTCTACTGTGTTTCCTATGTGTTCCGAACAGAAGCTTGCTCAGACCAAAAAAACTGTACTTCCTACTCACACGGCCATATCTAGTTCAAGTCTGCTTAGGAACCTGACAAGAACAGTATATCCTCTTCAGTCCAATACACTGTACTTGCTGGGAACAGACGCCAGTGCTATGGCAATGGCAGCGCAATAGTGACTCTTCTTACCAGAAAACAACTCATGCTCGTAGGACCAGAAACTGCATGTGATACAACTCCATTTAGGACTGGGAAACAAACTCTAGCTCGCTTTACAAGAAACACACTCTGCTTTTGAGAAAAGAGCACTCTTCTACTCTACTGTATTTCCTATAGGGCCAGAACCGTGAGCTTGCTCAGAAAAAAAGAACTGTGCTTCCTACACACACGGGCCATATCTAGTTCAACTCTGCTTAGGAAACTGAGAAGAACAGTAGCTCCTCTTCAGTCCAATACACTGTACTTGCTGGGAACAGACGGGAGGGCTATTTGCACTGTGTATGGCAATGGGAGCGCAATAGTGACTTTCCTTACCAGAAAACAACTCTTGCTCGTAGGACCAGAAACTGCATGTGATTCCACTCCATTTAGGACTGGGAAACAAACGGTAGCTTGCCTTACAAGAAACACACTCTGCTTTAGAGAAAAGAGCACTCTTCTACTCTACTGTGTTTCCTACAGGGTTAGAAGAGTGAGCTTGCTCAGAACAAAAGAACTGTGCTTCCTACACACACGGGCCATATCTAGTTCAACTCTGCTTAGGAAACTGACGAGAACAGTAGCTCCTCTTCAGTGTGATACACTGTACTTGCTGGGAAAAGACGCGAGAGCTATTTGCAATGTGTATGGCAAGGGGAGCGCAATGGTGACTTTCCTTACCAGTAAACAACTCTTGCTCGTAGGACCAGAAACTGCATGTGATTCAACTCCATTTGGAACTGGGAAACAAACGCTAGCTCGCCTTACAAGAAACACACTCTGCTTTTGAGAAAAGAGCACTCTTCTACTTTACTGTGTTTCCTATGGGGCCAGAACAGTGAGATTGCTCAGAACAAAAGAACTGTGCTTCCTACACACGAGCCATATCTAGTTCAACTCTGATTAGGAAACTGACAAGAACAGTAGCTCCTCTTCAGTCCGATACACTGTACTTGCTGGGAACAGACGCGAGTGCTATTTGCACTGTGTATGGCAATGGGAGCACATTAGTGACTTTCTTTACCAGAAAACAACTCTTCTTCGTAGGACCAGAAACTGCATGTGATTCAACTCCATTTAACTAGGAAACAAACGCTAGCTCGCCTTACAAAAACACACTCTGCTTTTGAGAAAAGAGCACTCTTCTACTCTACTGTGTTTCCTATAGGGCCAGAAGAGTGAGCTTGCTCAGAACATAAGAACTGTGCTTCCTACACACAAGGGCCATATCATGTTCAACTCTGCTTAGGAAACTGACAAGAACAGTAGCTCCTCTTCAGTCCAATACACTGTACTTGCTGGGAACAGACGCGAGAGCTGTTTGCACTGTGTATGGCAAGGGGAGCGCAATAGTGACTTTCCTTACCAGAAAACAACTCATGCTCTTAGGACCAGAAACTGCATGTGATTCAACTCCATTTAGGACTGGGAAACAAATGCTAGCTCGCCTTACAAGAAACACACTCTGTTTTTGAGAAAAGAGCACTCTTCTACTCTACTGTGTTTCCTATGGTGTCCGAACAGTGAGCTTGCTCAGAACAAAAGAACTGTGCTTCCTACACACACGGCCATATCTAGTTCAATTCTGCTTAGGAACCTGACAAGAACAGTAGATCCTCTTCATTCCAATACACTGTACTTGCTGGGAACAGACGTTAGTGCTATTTGTCCTGTGTAAGGCAATGGCAGCGCAATAGTGACTCTTCTTACCATAAAACAACTCTTGCACGTAGGACTAGAAACTGCATGTGATTCAACTCCATTTAGGACTGGGAAACAAACGCTAGCTCGCCTTACAAGAAACACACTCTGCTTTTGAGAAAAGAGCACTCTTCTACTCTACTGTTTTTCCTATATGGCAAGAACAGTGAGCTTGGTCAGAACAAAAGAACTGTGCTTCCTACACACACGGGCCATATCTAGTTCAACTCTGCTTAGGAAACTGAGAAGAGCAGTAGCTCCTCTTCAGTCCAATACACTGTACTTTCGGGGAACAGACGCGAGTGCTATTTGCACTGTGTATGGCAATTGGAGCACAATAGTGACTCGTCTTACCAGAAAACAACTCTTGCTCGTAGGACAAAAAACTGAATGTGATTCCACTCCATTTAGGACTGGGAAACAAACGCTAGCTCGCCTTACAAGAAACACACTCTGCTTTTGAGAAAAGAGCACTCTTCTACTCTACTGTGTTTCCTATTGGGTCTGAACAGTGAGCTTGCTCAGAACAAAAGAACTGTGATTCCTACACACACGGCCATAACTAGTTCAATTCTGCTTAGGAACCTGACAAGAACAGTAGATCCTCTTCAGTCCAATACACTGTACTTCCTGGGAACAGACGCCAGTGCTATTTGTCCTGTGTAAGGCAATGGCAGCGCAATAGTGACTCTTCTTACCATAAAACAACTCTTGCTCGTAGGACCAGAAACTGCATGTGATTCAACTCCATTTAGGACTGGGAAACAAAAGCTAGCTCACCTTACAAGAAACACACTCTGCTTTAGAGAAAAGAGCACTCTTCTACTCTACTGTGTTTCCTATGGGGCCAGAACAGTGAGCTTGCTCAGAACAAAAGAACTGTGCTTCCCACACACGGGCCATATCTAGTTCAACTCTGCTTAGGAAACTGACAAGAACAGTAGCTCCTCTTCAGTCCAATACACTGTACTTGCTGGGAACAGACGCATGTGCTATTTGCACTGTGTATGCCAAAGGGAGCGCAATAGTGACTTTCCTTACCAGAAAACAACTCTTGCTCGTAGGACTACAAACTGCATGTGATTCCACTCCATTTAGGACTGGGAAACAAATGCTAGCTCGCCTTACAAGAAACACACTCTGCTTTAGAGAAAATAGCACTCTTCTACTCTACTGTGTTTCCTATGGGGTCCAAACAGTGAGCTTGCTCAGAACAAAAGAACTGTGCTTAATACACACACGGACCACAACTAGTTCAACTCTGCTTAGGAAACTGACAAGAACTGTAGCTCCTATTCAGTCCAATACACTGTACTTGCTGGGAACAGACGCGAGTGCTATTTGCCTTGTGTAGGGCAATGGGAGCGCAATAGTGACATTCCTTACCAGAAAACAACTCTTGTTCGTAGGACCAGAAACTGCATGTGATTCAACTCCATTTAGGACTGGGAAACAAACTCTAGCTCGCTTTACAAGAAACACACTCTGCTTTTGAGAAAAGAGCACTCTTCTACTCTACTGTGTTTCCTATAGGGCCAGAAAAGTGAGCTTGCTCAGAACATAAGAACTGTGCTTCCTAAACACACGGGCCATATCTAGTTCAACTCTGCTTAGGAAACTGACAAGAACAGTAGCTCCTCTTCAGTCCGATACACTGTACTTGTGGGGAACAGAAGCGAGTGATATTTGCACTGTGTATGGCAATTGGAGCACAATAGTGACTTGTCTTACCAGAAAACAACTCTTGCTCGTTGGACAAAAAACTTCATGTGACTCAACTCCATTTAGGACTGGGAAACAAACGCTAGCTCACCTTACAAGAAACACTCTCTGCTTTTGAGAAAAGAGCACTCTTCTACTCTACTGTGTTTCCTATGTGTTCCGAACAGTGACCTTGCTCAGAACAAAAAATTGTGCTTTCTACACAAACGGCCATATCTAGTTCAACTCTGCTTAGGAAACTGACAAGAACAGTATACCCTCCACTCAAATACACTGCACATGCTGCGAACAGGCACCAGTGCTATTTGCCCTGTGTATGACAATGGGAGCGCAATAGAGACTCTTCTTACCAGAAAACAATTCTTGCTCGTAGGACCAGAAACTGCATGGGATTCAACTCCATTTAGGACTGGGATACAAACGCCAGCTTGACTACAAGTAACACACTCTGCTTTTGAGAAAAGAGCACTCATCTACTCTACTGGGTTTCCTATGGGGTCCAAACAGTGAGCTTGCTCAGAACAAAAGAACTGTGCTTCCTACACACATGGGCCATATCTAATTCAACTTTGTTTAGGTCACTGACAAGAACAGTAGCTCCTCTTCAGTCTAATACACTGTATTTGCTGGGAAGAGACGCAAGTGCTATTTGTACTCTCTATGGCAATGGGAGCGCAATAGTGACTCTTCTTACCAGAAAACAACTCTTGCTCTTAGGACCACAAACTGCATGTGACTCACCTCCATTTAGGACTGGGAAACAAACGCTAGCTCTGCTCACAAGAAACACACTCTGCTTTTGAGAAAAGAGCACTCTTCTACTCTACTGTGTTTCCTCTATGGCCAGAACAATGAGCTTGCTCAGAACAAAAGGACTGTGCTTCCTACACACACGGGCCGTATCTAATTCAATTCTGCTTAGGAAACTGACGAGAATAGTATACGCTCTTCAGTCAAATACACTGCACTTGCTGGGAACAGACACCAGTGCTATTTGCCCTGTGTATGACAAAGGGAGCGCAATAGTGATTCTTCTTACCAGAAAACAACTCTTGCTCATAGGACCAGAAACTGCATGAGACACAACTCCATTTAGGACTGTGAAAGAAACGCTAGCTTGCCTTACAAGAAACACACTCTGCTTTTGAGAAAAGAGCACTCTTCTACTCTACTGTGTTTCCTATAGGGCCAGAACAGTGAACTTGCTCAGAACAAAAGAACTGTGCTTCCTACACACAGGGGCCATATCTAGTTCAACTCTGCTTAGGAAACTGAGAAGAACAGTAGCTCCTCTTCAGTCCAATACTCTGTACATGCATGGAACAGATGCCTGTGCTATTTGCACTGTTTCTGGCAATGGGAGCGCAATAGTGACTCTTCTTACCAGAAAAATCTCTTGCTCGTAGGACCAAAAACTGCACGGGATTCAATTCCATTTCTGACTGGGAAACAAACACTAGCTCGCCTTTCAATAAACACACTCTGCTTTTGAGAAAAGAGCACTCTTCTACTCTACTGTGTTTCCAATGGGGTCCAAACAGTGAGCTTGCTCAGAACAAAAGAACTGTGCTTTCTACACACACGGCCATATCTAGTTCAATTCTGCTTAGAAACCTGACAAGAACGGTAGATCCTCTTCATTCCAATACACTGTACTTGCTGGGAACAGATGCCAGTGCTATTTGTCCTGTGTATGGCAATGGCAGCGCAAAAGTGACTATTCTTACCATAAAACAACTCTTGCTCATAGGACCAGAAACTGCATGTGATTCCACTCCATTTAGGACTGAGACACAAACGCTAGCTCACCTTACAAGAAACACACTCTGCTTTAGAGAAAAGAGCACTCTTCTACTCTACTGTGTTTCCTTTGGGGTCCAAACAGTGAGCTTGCTCAGAACAAAAGAACTGTGCTTCCTACACACAAGGACCATATGTAGTTCAACTCAGCTTAGGAAACTGACAAGAACAGTAGCTCCTATTCAGTCCAATACACTGTACTTGCTGGGAAAAGACGCGAGTGCTATTTGCCCTGTGTATGGCAATGGGAGCGCAATAGTGACTTCCCTTACCAGAAAACAACTCTTGTTCGTAGGACCAGAAACTGCATGTGATTCAACTCCATTTAGGACTGGGAAACAAACGCTAGCTCGCCTTACAAGAAACACACTCTGCTTTTGAGAAAAGAGCACTCTTCTACTCTACTGTGTTTCCTATGGGGTCCGAACAGTGAGCTTGCTCAGAACAAAAGAACTGTGCTTCCTACACACACGGCGATATCTAGTTCAATTCTGCTTAGGAACCTGACAAGAACAGCAGCTCCTCTTCAGTCCGATACACTGTACTTGCTGGGAAAAGACCCGAGTGCTATTTGCCCTGTGTATGGCAATGGGAGCGCAATAGTGACTTTCCTTACCAGAAAAAAAATTTGTTCGTAGGACCAGAAACTGCATGCGATTCAACTCCATTTAGAACTAGGGAACAAACGCTAGCTCACCTTACAAGAAACACACTCTGCTTTTGAGAAAAGAGCACTTTTCTACTCTACTGTGTTTCCTATTGGGCCAGAACAGTGAGCTTGCTCAGAACATAAGAACTGTGCTTCCTACACACACGGGCCTTATCTAGTTCAACTCTGCATAGGAAACTGACAAGAACAGTAGCTCCTCTTCAGTCCGATACACTGTACTTGCTGGGAACAGACGGGAGTGCTATTTGCACTGTGTATGGCAGTGTGAGCACAATAGTGACTTTCCTTACCAGAAAACAACTCTTGCTCGTAGGACCAGAAACTGCATGTGATTCAACTCCATTTAGGACTGGGAAACAAACGGTAGCTCGCCTTACAAGAAACACACTGCTTTAGAGAAAAGAGCACTCTTCTACTCTACTGTGTTTCCTATGGGGTCCAAACAGTGAGCTTGCTCAGAACAAAAGAACTGTGCTTCCTACACACACGGACCATATGTAGTTCAATTCTGCTTAGGAAACTGACAAGAACAGTAGCTCCTCTTCAGTCTAATACACTGTACTTGCTGGGAACAGACGCGAGTGCTATTTACACTGTGTATGGCAATTGGAGCACAATAGTGAATCTTCTTACCAGAAAACAACTCTTGCTCATAGAACAAAAAATTGCATGTGACTCAACTCCATTTAGGACTGGGAAACAAACTCTAGCTCGCTTTACAAGAAACACACTCTGCTTTTGAGAAAAGAGCACTCTTCTACTCTACTGTGTTTCCTATAGGGCCAGAACAGTTAACTTGCTCAGAACAAAAGAACTGTGCTTCCTACACACAGGGGCCATATCTAGTTCAACTCTTCTTAGGCAACTGACAAGAACAGTAGCTCCTCTTCAGTCCAATACACTGTACTTGCTGGGACGAGACGGGAGGGCTATTTGCACTGTGTATGGCAAGGGGAGTACAATAGTGACTTTCCTTACCAGAAAACAACTCTTACTCGTAGGACCAGAAACTGCATGTGATTCCACTCCATTTAGGAATGGGAAACAAACGCTAGCTTGCCTTAAAAGAAACACACTCTGCTATTGAGAAAAAAGCACTCTTCTACTCTACTGTGTTTCCTATGGGGTCCGAACAGTGAGCTTGCTCAGAACAAAAAAAGTGTGCTTCCCACACACACGGCCATATCTAGTTCAAGTCTGCTTAGAACCTGACAAGAACAGTAGATCCTTTTCAGTCCAATACACTGTACTTGCTGGGAACAGACGCGAGTGCTATTTGCACAGTGTATGGCAATGGGAGCGCAATGTGACTTTCCTTACCAGAAAACAACTCTTGTACGTAGGACCTGAAACTGCATGTGATTCAACTCCATTTAGGACTGGGAAAGAAACGCTAGCTCGCCTTACAAGAAACACACTCTGCTTTTGAGAAAATAGCACTCTTCTACTCTACTGTGTTTCCTATAGGGCCAGAACAGTGTACTTGCTCAGAACAAAAGAACTGTGCTTCCTACGCACACGACCATACCTAGTTCAATTCTGCTTAGGAACCTGACAATAACAGTAGATTCTCTTCAGTCCAATACATTGTACATGTTGGGAACCGACGCCAATGCTATTTGCACTGTGTATGACATTGAGAGCACAATAGTGATTCTTCTTACCAGAAAACAAGTATTGCTCGTAGGACCAGAAACTGCATGGGATTCAACTCCATTTAGGACTGGGAAACAAATGCTAGCTCGCCTACAAGAAACACACTCTGCTTTTGAGTAAAGAGCACTCATCTACTCTACTGGGTTTCCTATGGGGTCTGAACAGTGAGCTTGAACAGAACAAAAGAACTGTGCTTCCTACACACATGGGCCATATCTAATTCAATTTTGCTTAGGTTACTGACAAGAACAGTAGCTCCTCTTCAGTCTAATACACTGTATTTGCTGGGAACAGACGCGAGTGCTATTTGTACTCTGTATGGCAATGGGAGCGCAATAGTGACTCTTCTTACCAGAAAACAACTCTTCCTCTTAGGACCACAAACTGGATGTGACTCAACTCCATTTAGGACTGGGAAACAAATGCTAGCTCTGCTCACAAGAAAGACACTCTGCTGTTGAGAAAAGAGCACTCTTCTACTCTACTGTGTTTCCTATAGGGCCAGAACAGTGAACTTGCTCAGAACATAATAACTGTGCTTCCTAAACACAGAGGCCATATCTAGTTCAACTCTGCTTAGGAAACTGACAAGAACAGCAGCTCCTCTTCAGTCCAATACTCTGTACATGCACGGAACAGATGCCAGTGCTATTTACACTGTGTATGGCAATGGGAGCGCAATAGTGACTCTTCTTACCAGAAAAATCTCTTGCTCGTAGGACCAGAAACTGTACGGGATTCAATTCCATTTCTGACTGGGAAACAAACACTAGCTCGCCTTTCAATAAACACACTCTGCTTTTGAGAAAAGAGCACTCTTCTACTCTACTGTGTTTCCTATGGGGTCCAAACAGTGAGCTTGCTCAGAACAAAAGAACTCTGCTTTCTACACACATGGCCATATCTAGTTCAATTCTGCGTAGGAACCTGACAAGAACAGTAGATCCTCTTCAGTCCAATACACTGTACTTCCTGGGATCAGATGCCAGTGCTATTTGCCCTGTGTATGACAATGGGAGCGCAATAGTGACTCTTCTTACCAGAAAACAACTCTTGCTCGTAGGACCAGAAACTGCATGGGATTCAACTCCATTTAGGACTGGGAAACAAACGCTAGCTCGCCTTACAAGAAACACACTCTGCTTTTGAGAAAAGAGCACTCTTCTACTCTACTGTGTTTCCTATAAGGCCAGAACAGTGAACTTGCTCAGAACAAAAGAACTGTGCTTCCTACACACGGGCCATATCTAGTTCAACTCTGCTTAGGAAACTGACAAGAACAGTAGCTCCTCTTCAGTCCAATACACTGTACTTGCTGGGAACAGACGCGAGTGCTATTTGCACTGTGTATGGCAATGAGAGCGCAATAGTGACTTTCCTTAACAGAAAACAACTCTTGCTCCTAGGAACACAAACTGCATGTGATTCAACTCCATTTAGGACTGGGAAACAAACGCTAGCTCGCCTTACAAGAAACACACTCTGCTTTTGAGAAAAGAGCACTCTTCTACTCTACTGTGTTTCCTATGGGGTCCGAACAGTGAGCTTGCTCAGAACAAAAGAACTGTGCTTCCTACACACACGGCCATATCTAGTTCAATTCTGCTTAGGAACCTGACAAGAACAGTAGATCCTCTTCAGTCCGATACACTGTACTTGCTGGGAAAAGACTCGAGTGCTATTTGCCCTGTGTATGGCAATGGGAGCGCAATAGTGACTTTCCTTACCAGAAAAAAACTCTTGTTCGTAGGACCAGAAACTGCATGCGATTCAACTCCATTTAGAACTAGGGAACAAACGCTAGCTCGTCTTACAAGAAACACACTCTGCTTTTGAGAAAAGAGCACTTTTCTACTCTACTGTGTTTCCTATTGGGCCAGAACAGTGAGCTTGCTCAGAACATAAGAACTGTGCTTCCTACACACACGGGGCTTATCTAGTTCAACTCTGCATAGGAAACTGACAAGAACAGTAGCTCCTCTTCAGTCCGATACACTGTACTTGCTGGGAACAGACGGGAGTGCTATTTGCACTGTGTATGGCAGTGTGAGCACAATAGTGACTTTCCTTACCAGAAAACAACTCTTGCTCGTAGGACCAGAAACTGCATGTGATTCAACTCCATTTAGGACTGGGAAACAAACGGTAGCTCGCCTTACAAGAAACACACTCTGCTTTTGGGAAAAGAGCACTCTTCTACTCTACTTTGTTTCCTATGGGGTCCGAACAGTGAGCTTGCTCAGAACAAAAGAACTGTGCTTCCTACACACACGGCCATATCTAGTTCAATTCTGCTTAGGAAATTGACAAGAACAGTAGCTCCTATTCAGTCCAATACATTGTACTTGCTGGGAACAGACACGAGTGCTATTTGTACTGTGTATGGCATTTGGAGCGCAATAGTGACTCTTCTTACCAGAAAACAACTCTTGCTCGTAGGACCAAAAACTGTGTGTGATTCAACTCCATTTAGGACTGGGAAACAAACTCTAGCTCACCTTACAAGAAACACATTCTACTTTTGAGAAAAGAGCACTCTTCTACTCTACTCTGTTTGCTATAGGGCCAGAACAGTTAGCTTGCTCAGAACAAATGAACTGTGCTTCCTAAACACACGGCCATATCTAGTTCAATTCTGCTTAGGAAACTGACAAGAACACTAGCTCCTATTCAGTCCAATACACTGTACTTGCTGGGAACAGACACGAGTGCTATTTGTACTGGGTATGGCATTTGGAGCGCAATAGTGACTCTTCTTACCAGAAAACAACTCTTGCTCGTAGGACCAAAATCTGTCTGTGATTCAACTCCATTTAGGACTGGGAAACAAACTCTAGCTCACCTTACAAGAAACACATTCTACTTTTGAGAAAAGAGCACTCTTCTACTCTACTCTGTTTGCTATAGGGCCAGAACAGTTAGCTTGCTCAGAACAAATGAACTGTGCTTCCTAGACACACGGGCCATATCTAGTTCAACTCTGCTTAGGAAACTGAGAAGAACAGTAGCTCCTCTTCAGTCCAATACACTGTACTTGCTGGGAACAGATGCATGTGTTATTTGCACTGTGTATGGCAATGGGAACGCAATAGTGAGTTTCCTTACCAGAAAACAACTCTTGCTCGTAGGACCAGAAACGTGATTCAACTCCATTTAGGACTGGGAAACAAACGCTAGCTCGCCTTACAAGAAACACACTGCTTTAGAGAAAAGAGCACTCTTCTACTCTACTGTGTTTCCTATGGTGTCCGAACCGTGAGCTTGCTCAGAACAAAAGAACTGTGCTTCCTACACACACGGACCATATGTAGTTCAACTCTGCTTAGGAAACTGACAAGAACAGTAGCTCCTCTTCAATCCAATACACTGTACTTGCTGGGAACAGACGCGAGTGCTATTTACACTGTGTATGGCAATTAGAGCGCAATAGTGAAATTCCTTACCAGAAAACAACTCTTGCTCGTATGACCACAAACTGCATGTGATTCAACGCCATTTAGGACTGGGAAACAAATGCTAGCTTGCCTTACAAGAAAAACACTCTGCTTTAGAAAAAGAGCACTCTTCTACTCTACTGTGTTTCCTTCAGGGCCAGAACAGTGAGCTTGCTCAGAACAACAGAACAGTGCTTCCCACAGACGGGCCATATCTTGTTCAACTCTGCTTAGGAAACTGACAAGAGCAGTAGATCCTCTTCAGTCCAATACACTGTACTTGCTGGGAACAGACACCAGTGCTATTTGCACTGTGTATGGCAATTGGAGCACAATAGTGACTCGTCTTACCAGAAAACAACTCTTACTCATAGAACAAAAAACTGCATGTGACTCAACTCCATTTAGGACTGGGAAACAAACTCTAGCTCGCTTTACAAGAAACACACTCTGCTTTTGAGAAAAGAGCACTCTTCTACTCTATTGTGCTTCCTATAGGGCCACAACAGTGAGCGTTCTCAGAAAAAAAGAACTGTGCTTCCTAAACACATGGGCCATATCTAGTTCAACTCTTCTTAGGAAACTAACAAGAACAGTAGCTCCTCTTCAGTACAATACACTGTACTTGCTGGGAACAGACGGGAGGGCTATTTGCACTCTGTATGGCAATGGGAGCGCAATAGTGACTTTCCTTACCAGAAAACAACACTTGCTCGTAGGACCAGAATCTGCATGTGATTCCACTCCATTTAGGAATTGGAAACAAAAGCTAGCTCGTCTTAAAAGAAACACACTCTACGTTTGAGAAAAAAGCACTCTTCTACTCTACTGTGTTTTCTATGGGGTCCGAACAGTGAGCTTGCTCAGAACAAAAAAAACTGTGCTTCCTACACACACGGCCATATCTAGTTCAACTCTGCTTAGGAACCTGACAAGAACAGTAGATCCTCTTCAGTCCAATACACTGTACTTGCTGGGAACAGACGCGAGTGCTATTTGCACAGTGTATGGCAATGGGAGCGCAATGTGACTTTCCTTACCAGAAAACAACTCTTGTTCTTAGGACCTGAAACTGCATGTGATTCAACTCCATTTAGGACTAGGAAACAAACGCTAGCTTGCCTTACAAGAAACACACTCTGCTTTTGAGAAAAGAGCACTCTTCTACTCTACTGTGTTTCCTATAGGGCCAGAACAGTGAGCTTGCTCAGAACATAAGAACTGTGCTACCTACACACACGGCCATATCTAGTTCAACTCTGCTTAGGAAACTGACAAGAACAGTAGCTCCTCTTCAGTCCCATACACTGTACTTGCTGGGAAGAGACGGGAGTTCTATTTGCACTGTGTATGGCAATGGGAGCGCAATAGTGATTTTCCTTACCAGAAAACAACTCTTGCTCGTAGGACCAGAAACTGCATGTGATTCAACTCCATTTAGGACTGGGAAAGAAATGCTAGCTCGCCTTACATGAAACACACTCTGCTTTTGAGAAAAGAGCACTCTTCTGCTCTACTGTGTTTCCTATGGTGTCTGAACAGTGAGCTTGCTCAGAACAAAAGAACTGTGCTTCCTACACACACGGGCCATATCTAGTTCAACTCTGCTCAGGAAACTGACAAGGACAGTAGCACCTCTTCAGTCCAATACACTTTACTTGCGGGGAACAGACGCGAGTGCTATTTTCACTGTGTATGGCAATGGGAGCACAATAGTGACTAGTCTTACCAGAAAACAACTCTTGCTCGTAGGACAAAAAACTGCATGTGACTCAACTCCATTTAGGATTGGGAAACAAACGCTAGCTCGCCTTACAAGAAACACACTCTGCTTTAGAGAAAAGAGCACTCTTCTACTCTACTGTGTTTCCTATAGTGCCAGAACAGTGAGCTTGCTCATAACATAAGAACTCGCTTCCTAAACACACGGGCCATATCTAGTTCAACTCTGCTTAGGAACCTGACAAGAACAGTAGCTCCTCTTCAGTCCAATACACTGTACTTGCTGGGAACAGACACATGTGCTATTTGCACTGTGTATGGCAATGGAGCACAATAATGACTTTCCTTACCAGAAAATATTTCTTGCTCGCAGGACCAGAAACTGTCTGTGATTCAACTAAATTTAGGACTGGGAAACAAACGCGAGCTCGCCTTACAAGAAACACACTCTGCTTTAGAGAAAAGAGCACTCTTCTACTCTACTGTGTTTCCTGTAGGACCAGAACAGTGAGCTTGCTCAGAACATAATAACTGTGCTTCCTAAACACACGTGCCATGTCTATTTCAACTCTGCTTAGGAAACTGAGAAGAACAGTAGCTCCTCTTCAGTCCAATACACTGTACTTGCTGGGAACAGACGCTTGTGCTATTTGCACTGTGTATGGCAATGAGAGCACAATAGTGACTTTCCTTACCAGAAAACAACTCTTGGTCGTAGGACCAGAAACTGCATGTGATTCAACTCGATTTAGGACTGGGAAACAAACGCTAACTCACCTTACAAGAAACACACTGCTTTAGAGAAAAGAGCACTCTTCTACTCTACTGTGCTTCCTATGGGGTCCAAACAGTGAGCTTGCTCAGAACAAAAGAACTGTGGTTCCTACACACACGGACCATATGTAGTTCAACTCTGCTTAGGAAACTGACAAGAACAGTAGCTCCTCTTCAGTCCAATACACTGTACTTGCTGGGAACAGACGCGAGTGCTATTTACACTGTGTATGGCAATGAGAGCGCAATAGTGACTTTCCTTACCAGAAAACAACTCTTGCTCGTAGGACCACAAACTGCATGTGATTCAACGCGATTTAGGACTGGGAAACAAATGCTAGCTCGCTTTACAAGAAACACACTCTGCTTTAGAAAAAGAGCACTCTTCTACTCTACTGTGTTTCCTACAGGGCCAGAACAGTGAGCTTGCTCAGAACAAAAGAACTGTTCTTCCTACACGGGCCATATCTAGTTCAACTCTGCTTAGATAACTGACAAGAACAGTAGATCCTCTTCAGTCCAATACACTGTACTTGCTGGGAACAGACGCCAGTGCTATTTGCACTGTGTATGGCATTTGGAGCACAATAGTGACTCGTCTTACCAGAAAACAACTCTTGCTCATAGAACAAAAAACTGCATGTGACTCAACTCCACTTAGGACTGGGAAACAAACTCTATCTCGCTTTACAAGAAACACACTCTGCTTTTGAGAAAAGAGCACTCTTCTACTCTACTGTGCTTCCTATAGGGCCAGAACAGTGAGCTTGCTCAAAACAAAAAAACTGTGCTTCCTACACACACGGCCATATCTAGTTCAAGTCTGCTTAGGAACCTGACAAGAACAGTAGATCCTCTTCAGTCCAATACACTGTACTTGCTGGGAACAGAAGCGAGTGATATTTGCAAAGTGTCTGGCAATGGGAGCACAATGTGACTTTCCTTACCAGAAAACAACTCTTGTTCGTAGGACCTGAAACTACTTGTGATTCAACTCCATGTAGGATTAGGAAACAAACGCTAGCTTTCCATACAAGAAACACACTCTGCTTTAGAGAAAAGAGCACTCATCTACTCTACTGTGTTTCCTATAGGGCCACAACAGTGAGCTTGCTCAGAACATAAGAACTGTGCTTCCTACACACACGGGCCATAACTAGTTCAACTCTGCTTAGGAAACTGACAAGAACAGTAGCTCCTCTTCAGTCCGATACACTGTACTTCCTGGGAACAGACGCGAGTGCTATTTGCACTGTGTATGGCAATGGGAGCGCAATAGTGACTTTCCATACCAGAAAACAACTCTTGCTCTTAGGATCAGAAACTCCATGTGATTAAACACCATTTAGGACTGGGAAACAAACGCTAGCTTGCCTTACAAGAAACACACTCTGCTTTTGAGAAAAGAGCACTCATCTACTCTACTGTGTTTCCTATGGGGTCCGAACAGTGAGCTTGCTCAGAACAAACGAACTGTGCTTCCTACACACACGGCCATATCTAGTTCAAGTCTGCTTAGGAACCTGACAAGAACAGTAGATCCCCTTCAGTCCAATACACTGTACTTGCTGGGAACAGACGCCAGTGCTATTTGTCCTGTGTATGGCAATGGCAGCACAGTAGTTACTCTTCTTACCATAAAACAACTCTTCCTCGTATGACCTGAAACTGCATGTGATTCAACTCCATTTAGGACTGGGAAACAAACACTAGCTCGCCTTACAAGAAACACACTCTGCATTAGAGAAAAGAGCACTCTTCTACTCTACTGTGTTTCCTATAGGGCCAGAACAGTGAGCTTGCTCAGAACAAAGAACTGTGCTTCCTACACATGGGCCAAATCTAGTTCAACTCTGCATAGGAAACTGAGAAGAACAGTAGCTCCTCTTCAGTCCAATACACTGTACTTGCTGGGAACAGACGCATGTGCTATTTGCACTGTGTATGGCAATGGGAACGCAATAGTGACTTTCTTTACCAGAAAACAACTCTTGCTCGTAGGACCAGAAACTGCATGTGATTCAACTCCATTTAGGACTGGGAAACAAACGCTAGCTCGCCTTACAAGAAACACACTGCTTTAGAGAAAAGAGCACTCTTCTACTCTACTGTGTTTCCTATGGGGTCCGAACAGTGAGCTTGCTCAGAACAAAAGAACTGTGCTTCCTACACACACGGACCATATGTAGTTCAACTCTGCTTAGGAAACTGACAAGAACAGTAGCTCCTCTTCAGTCCAATACACTGTACTTGCTGGGAACAGACGCGAGTGCTATTTACACTGTGTATGGCAATTAGAGCGCAATAGTGACTTTCCTTACCAGAAAACAACTCTTGCTCGTAGGACCACAAACTGCATGTGATTCAACGCCATTTAGGACTGGGAAACAAATGCTAGCTCGCCTTACAAGAAACACACTCTGCTTTAGAAAAAGAGCACTCTTCTACTCTACTGTGTTTCTTACAGGGCCAGAACAGTGAGCTTGCTCAGAACTAAAGAACTGTGCTTCCCACACACGGGCCATATCTAGTTCAACTCTACTTAGGAAACTGACAAGAACAGTAGATCCTCTTCAGTCCAATACACTGTACTTGCTGGGAACAGACGCCAGTGCTATTTGCACTGTGTATGGCAATTGGAGCACAATAGTGACTCGTCTTACCAGAAAACAACTCTTACTCATAGAACAAAAAACTGCATGTGACTAAACTCCATTTAGGACTTGGAAACAAACTCTAGCTCGCTTTACAAGAAACACACTAGGCTTTTGAGAAAAGAGCACTCTTCTACTCTACTGTGCTTCCTATAGGGCCAGAACAGTGAGCGTTCTCAGAAAAAAAGAACTGTGCTTCCTAAACACATGGGCCATATCTAGTTCAACTCTTCTTAGGAAACTGACAAGAACAGTAGCTCCTCTTCAGTACAATACACTGTATTTGCTGGGAACAGACGGGAGGGCTATTTGCACTCTGTATGGCAATGGGAGCACAATAGTGACTTTCCTTACCAGAAAACAACACTTGCTCGTAGGACCAGAAACTGCATGTGATTCCACTCCATTTAGGAATGGGAAACAAAAGCAAGCTCGTCTTAAAGAAACACACTCTACGTTTGAGAAAAAAGCACTCTTCTACTCTACTGTGTTTTCTATGGGGTCCGAACAGTGAGCTTGCTCAGAACAAAAAAAAACTGTGCTTCCTACACACACGGCCATATCTAGTTCAACTCTGCTTAGGAACCTGACAAGAACAGTAGATCCTCTTCAGTCCAATACACTGTACTTGCTGGGAACAGACGGGAGGGCTATTTGCACAGTGTATGGCAATGGGAGCACAATGTGACTTTCCTTACCAGAAAACAACTCTTGTTCTTAGGACCTGAAACTGCATGTGATTCCACTCCATTTAGGACTAGGAAACAAACGCTATCTTGCCTTACAAGAAACACACTCTGCTTTTGAGAAAAGAGCACTCTTCTACTCTACTGTGTTTCCTATAGGGCCAGAACAGTGAGCTTGCTCAGAACATAAGAACTGTGCTTCCTACACACACGGCCATATCTAGTTCAACTCTGCTTAGGAAACTGACAAGAACAGTAGCTCCTCTTCAGTCCCATACACTGTACTTTCTGGGAACCGACGCGAGTGCTACTTGCACTGTGTGTGGCAATGGGAACACAATAGTGACTTTCCTTACCAGAAAACAACTCTTGCTCGTAGGACCAGAAACTGCATGTGATTCAACTCCATTTATGACTGGGAAACAAATGCTAGCTCGCCTTACATGAAACACACTCTGCTTTTGAGAAAAGAGCACTCTTCTGCTCTACTGTGTTTCCTATGGGGTCTGAACAGTGAGCTTGCTCAGAACAAAAGAACTGTGCTTCCTACACACACCGGCCATATCTAGTTCAACTCTGCTTAGGAAACTGACAAGGACAGTAGCACCTCTTCAGTCAAATACACTTTACTTGCGGGGAACAGACGCGAGTGCTATTTGCACTGTGTATGGCAATTGGACACAATAGTGACTAGTCTTACCAGAAAACAACTCTTGCTCGTAGGACAAAAAACTGCATGTGACTCAACTCCATTTAGGATTGGGAAACAAACGCTAGCTCGCCTTACAAGAAACACACTCTGCTTTAGAGAAAAGAGCACTCTTCTACTCTACTGTGTTTCCTATAGGGCCAGAACAGTGAGCTTGCTCATAACATAAGAACTCGCTTCCTACACACACGGGCCATATCTAGTTCAACTCTGCTTAGGAACCTGACAAGAACACTAGCTCCTTTTCAGTCCCATACACTGTACTTGCTGGGAACAGACGCGAGTGCTATTTGCACTGTGTATGCAATGGGAGCGCAATAGTGACTTTCCTTACCAGGAAACAACTCTTGCTCGTAGGACCAGAAACTGCATGTGATTCAACTCAATTTAGGACTTGGAAACAAATGCTAGCTCGCCTTACAAGAAACACACTCTGCTTTTGAGAAAAGAGCACTCTTCTATTCTACTGTGTTTCCTATATGGTCCGAAGAGTGAGTTTGCTCAGAACAAACGAACTGTGCTTCCTACACACACGGCCATATCTAGTTCAAGTCTGCTTAGGAACCTGACAAGAACAGTAGATCCTCTTCAGTCCAATACACTGTACTTGCTGGGAACAGACGCCAGTGCTATTTGTCCTGTGTATGGCAATGGCAGCACAAAAGTTACTCTTCTTACCATAAAACAACTCTTGCTCGTAGGACCAGACACTGCATGTGATTCAACTCCATTTAGGACTGGGAAACAAACACTAGCTCGCCTTACAAGAAACACACTCTGCATTAGAGAAAAGAGCACTCTTCTACTCTACTGTGTTTCCTATAGGGCCAGAACAGTGAGCTTGCTCAGAGCAAAAGAACTGTGCTTCCTACACACACGGGCCATATCTAGTTCAACTCTGCTTAGGAAACTGACAAGAACAGTAGCTCCTCTCAGTCCAATACACTTTACTTGCGGGGAACAGACGCGAGTGCTATTTGCACTGTGTATGGCAATTGGAGCACAATAGTGACTCGTCTTACCAGAAAACAACTCTTGCTCGTAGGACAAAAAACTGCATGTGACTCAACTCCATTTAAGACTGGGAAACAAACGCTAGCTCGCCTTACAAGAAACACACTCTGCTTTAGAGAAAAGAGCACTCTTCTACTCTACTGTGTTTCCTATAGGGCCAGAACAGTGAGCTTGCTCAGAACATAAGAACTGTGCTTCCTACACACACGGGCCATATCGAGTTCAACTCTGCTTAGGAACCTGACAAGAACAGTAGCTCCTCTTCATTCCAATACACTGTACTTGCTGGGAACAGACGCATGTGCTATTTGCACTGTGTATGGCAATGGGAGCGCAATAGGGACTTTCCTTACCAGAAAACAACTCTTGCTCGTAGGACCAGAAACTCCATGTGATTCAACTCCATTTAGGTCTGGGAAAAAAATGCTAGCTCGCCTTACATGAAACACACTCTGCTTTTGAGAAAAGAGCACTCTTCTACTCTACTGTGTTTCCTATGGGGTCCGAACAGTGAGCTTGCTCAGAACAAAAGAACTGTGCTTCCTACACGCAAGGGCCATATCTAGTTCAACTCTGCTTAGGAAACTGACCAGAACAGTAGCTTCTCTTCAGTCCAATACACTGTACTTGCGGGGAAGATACGCGAGTGCTATTTGCACTGTGTATGGTTATTGGAGCACAATGGTGACTCGTCTTACCAGAAAACAAATCTTGCTCGTAGGACAAAAAACTGCATGTGACTCAACTCCATTAAGGACTGGGAAACAAACGCTAGCTCGCCTTACAAGAAACACACTCTGCTTTTGAGAAAAGAGCACTCTTCTGCTCTACTGTGTTTCCTATGGAGTCCGAACACTGAACTTGCTCAGAACAAAAGAACTGTGCTTCCTACACACACGGCCATATCTAGTTCAATTCTGCTTAGGAACCTGACAAGAACAGTAGATCCTCTTCAGTCCAATACACTGTACTTGCTGGAACAGACACCAGTGCTATTTGTCCTGTGTATGGCAATGGCAGGGCAAAAGTGATTCTTCTTACCATAAAACAACTCTTGCTCATAGGACTAGAAACTGCATGTGATTCAACTCCATTTAGGACTGGGAAACAAACGCTAGCTCGCCTTACAAGAAACACACTCTGCTTTAGAGAAAAGAGCACTCTTCTACTCTACTGTGTTTCCTATAGGGCCAGACAGTGAGCTTGCTCAGAACAAAAGAACTGTGCTTCCTACACACACGGCCATATTTAGTTCAACTCTGCTTAGGAAACTGAGAAGAACAGTAGCTCCTCTTCAGTCCAATACACTGTACTTGCTGGGAACAGGTGGGAGGGCTCTTTGCACTGTGTATGGCAATGGGAGCGCAATGTGACTTTCCTTACCAGAAAACAACTCTTGCTCATAGGACCAGAAACTGCATGTGATTCAACTCCATTTACGACTGGGAAACAAACGCTAGCTCGCCTTACAAGAAACACACTCTGCTTTTGATAAAAGAGCACTCTTCTACTCTACTGTGTTTCCTATGGGGTCCGAACAGTGAGCTTGCTCAGAAAAAATCTGTGCTTCCTACACACACGGCCATATCTAGTTCAAGTCTGCTTAGGAACCTGACAAGAACAGTAGATCCTCTTCAGCCCAATACACTGTACTTGCTGCGAACAGATGCCAGTGCTATTTGTCCTGTGTATGGCAATGGCAGTACAATAGTGACTCTTCTTACCATAAAACAACTCTTGCTCGTAGTACCAGAAACTGCATGGGATTCAACTCCATTTAGGACTGCGAAACAAACGCTAGCACGCCTTACAAGAAATACACTCTGCTTTAGAGAAAAGAGCAGTCTTCTTCTCTACTGTGTTTCCTATGGGCTCTAAACAGTGAGCTTGCAAAGAACAAAAGAACTGTGCTTCCTACAAACACGGATCATATCTAGTTCAACTCTGCTTAGGAAACTGACAAGAACAGTAGCACCTATCCAGTCCAATACACTGTATATGCTGGGAACAGACGCGAGTGCTATTTGCACTGTGTATGGCAATGGGAGCGCAATGTGACTTTCCTTACCAGAAAAGAACTCTTGTTCATAGGACCTGAAACTGCATGTGATTCAACTCCATTTAGGACTAGGAAACAAACGCTAGCTTGCCTTACAAGAAACACACTCCGCTTTTGAGAAAAGAGCACTCTTCTACTCTACTGTGTTTCCTATAGGGCCAGAACAGTGACTTGCTCAGAACATAAGAACTGTGACTCCTACACACACGGGCCATATCTACTTCAACTCTGCTTAGGAAACTGAAAAGAACACTAGCTCCTTTTCAGTCCCATACACTGTACTTGCTGGGAATAGACGCGAGTGCTATTTGCACTGTGTATGCAATGGGAGCGCAATAGTGACTTTCCTTACCAGAAAACAACTCTTGGTCGTAGGACCAGAAACTGCATGTGATTCAACTCAATTTAGGACTTGGAAACAAATGCTAGCTCGCCTTACAAGAAACACACTCTGCTTTTGAGAAAAGAGCACTCTTCTACTCTACTGTGTTTCCTATATGGTCCGAACAGTGAGTTTGCTCAGAAAAAAAAACTGTGCTTCAAACACACACGGCCATATCTAGTTCAACTCTGCTTAGGAAACTGACAAGAACAGTAGCTCGTCCCTCAGTCCCATACACTGTACTTGCTGGGAACAGACGCGAGTGCTATTTGCACTGTGTATGGCAATGGGAGCACAATAGTGACATTCCTTACCAGAAAACAACTCTTGCTCGTAGGACCAGAAACTGCATGTGATTCATCTCCATTTAGGACTGGAAAACAAATGCTAGCTCGCCTTACATGAAACACACTCTGCTTTTGAGAAAAGAGCACTCTTCTACTCTACTGTGTTTCCTATGGGGTCCGAACAGTGAGCTTGCTCAGAGCAAAAGAACTGTGCTTCCTACACACACGGGCCATATCTAGTTCAACTCTGCTTAGGAAACTGACAAGAACAGTAGCTCCTCTTCAGTCCAATACACTTTACTTGCGGGGAACAGACGCGAGTGCTATTTGCACTGTGTATGGCAATTGGAGCACAATAGTGACTCGTCTTACCAGAAAACAACTCTTGCTCGTGGGACAAAAAACTGCATGTGACTCAACTCCATTTAAGACTGGGAAACAAACGCTAGCTCGCCTTAAAAGAAACACACTCTGCTTTAGAGAAAAGAGCACTCTTCTACTGTACTGTGTTTCCTATAGGGCCAGAACAGTGAGCTTGCTCAGAACATAAGAACTGTGCTTCCTACACACACGGGCCATATCGAGTTCAACTCTGCTTAGGAACCTGACAAGAACAGTAGCTCCTCTTCATTCCAATACACTGTACTTGCTGGGAACAGACGCATGTGCTATTTGCACTGTGTATGGCAATGGGAGCACAATAGTGACTTTCCTTACCAGAAAACAACTCTTGCTCGTAGGACCAGAAACTGCATGTGATTCCACTCCATTAAGGACTAGAAACAAACGCACGCTCACCTTACAAGAAACACACTCTGATTTTGAGGAAAGAGCACTCTTCTACTCTACTGTGCTTCCTATGGGGTCCGAACAGTGAGCTTGCTCAGAACAAAAGAACTGTGCTTCGTACACACAACCATATCTAGTTCAATTCTGTTTAGGAACGTGACAAGAACAGTAGATCCTCTTCAGTCCAATATACTGTACTTGCTGGGAACAGACGCCAGTGCTATTTGTCCTGTGTATGGCAATGGCAGCGCAATAGTGACTCTTCTTACCATAAAACAACTCTTGCTCATAGGACCAGAAACTGCAAGTGTTTCAACTCCATTTAGGACTGGGAAACAAAAGCTAGCTCACCTTACAAGAAACACACTCTGCTTTTGAGAAAAGAGCACTCTTCTACTCTACTGTGTTTCCTATGGGGTCCGAACAGTGAGCTTGCTCAGAACAAAAGAACTATGCTTCCTACACACACGTGCCATATCTAGTTCAACTCTGCTTAGGAAACTGACAAGAACAGTAGCTCCTCTTCAGTCCAATACACTTTACTTGCGGGGAACAGACGTGAGTGGTATTTGCACTGTGTATGGCAATTGGAGCACAATAGTGACTCGTCTTACCAGAAAACAACTCTTGCTCGTAGGACCAAAAACTGCATGTGACTCAACTCCATTTAGGACTGGGAAACAAACGCTAGCTCGACTTCCAAGAAACACACTCTGCTTTTGAGAAAAGAGCACTCTTCTACTCTACTGTGCTTCCTAGAGTGCCAGAACAGTGAGCTTGCTCAGAAAAAAAGAACTGTGCATCCTACACACACGGGCCATACCTAGTTCAACTCTTCTTATTAACTGAGAAGAACAGTAGCTCCTCTTCAGTCCAATGCACTGTACTTGCTGGGAACAGACGGGAGGGCTATTTGCACTGTGCATGGCAATGGGAGCGCAATAGTGACTTTCTTTACCAGAAAACAACTCTTGCTCGTAGGACCAGAAACTGCATGTGATTCCACTCCATTTAGGACTGGGAAACAAACGGTAGCTCGCGTTACAAGAAACACACTCTGCTTTAGAGAAAAGAGCACTCTTCTACTCTACTGTGTTTCCTATGGGGTCCAAACAGTGAGCTTGCTCAGAACAAAAGAACTGTGCTTCCTACACACACGGATCATATCTAGTTCAACTCTGCTTAGTAAACTGACAAGAACAGTAGCTCCTATTCAGTCCAATACACTGTACTTGCTGGGAAAAGACGCGAGTGCTATTTGCCTTGTGTAGGGCAATGGGAGCACAATAGTGACTTTCCTTACCATAAAACAACTCTTGCTCGTGGACCAGAAACTCCATGTGATTCAACTCCATTTAGGTCTGGGAAACAAATGCTAGCTCGCCTTACATGAAACACACTCTGCTTTTGAGAAAAGAGCACTCATCTACTCTACTGTGTTTCCTATGGGGTCCGAACAGTGAGCTTGCTCAGAGCAAAAGAACTGTGCTTCCTACACACACGGGCCATATCTAGTTCAACTCTGCTTAGGAAACTGACAAGAACAGTAGCTCCTCTTCAGTCCAATACACTTTACTTGCGGGGAACAGACGCGAGTGCTATTTGCACTGTGTATGGCAATTGGAGCACAATAGTGACTCGTCTTACCAGAAAACAACTCTTGCTCGTGGGACAAAAAACTGCATGTGACTCAACTCCATTTAAGACTGGGAAACAAACGCTAGCTCGCCTTAAAAGAAACACACTCTGCTTTAGAGAAAAGAGCACTCTTCTACTGTACTGTGTTTCCTATAGGGCCAGAACAGTGAGCTTGCTCAGAACATAAGAACTGTGCTTCCTACACACACGGGCCATATCGAGTTCAACTCTGCTTAGGAACCTGACAAGAACAGTAGCTCCTCTTCATTCCAATACACTGTACTTGCTGGGAACAGACGCATGTGCTATTTGCACTGTGTATGGCAATGGGAGCACAATAGTGACTTTCCTTACCAGAAAACAACTCTTGCTCGTAGGACCAGAAACTGCATGTGATTCCACTCCATTAAGGACTAGAAACAAACGCACGCTCGCCTTACAAGAAACACACTCTGATTTTGAGGAAAGAGCACTCTTCTACTCTACTGTGCTTCCTATGGGGTCCGAACAGTGAGCTTGCTCAGAACAAAAGAACTGTGCTTCGTACACACGACCATATCTAGTTCAATTCTGTTTAGGAACGTGACAAGAACAGTAGATCCTCTTCAGTCCAATATACTGTACTTGCTGGGAACAGACGCCAGTGCTATTTGTCCTGTGTATGGCAATGGCAGCGCAATAGTGACTCTTCTTACCATAAAACAACTCTTGCTCATAGGACCAGAAACTGCAAGTGTTTCAACTCCATTTAGGACTGGGAAACAAAAGCTAGCTCACCTTACAAGAAACACACTCTGCTTTTGAGAAAAGAGCACTCTTCTACTCTACTGTGTTTCCTATGGGGTCCGAACAGTGAGCTTGCTCAGAACAAAAGAACTATGCTTCCTACACACACGTGCCATATCTAGTTCAACTCTGCTTAGGAAACTGACAAGAACAGTAGCTCCTCTTCAGTCCAATACACTTTACTTGCGGGGAACAGACGTGAGTGGTATTTGCACTGTGTATGGCAATTGGAGCACAATAGTGACTCGTCTTACCAGAAAACAACTCTTGCTCGTAGGACCAAAAACTGCATGTGACTCAACTCCATTTAGGACTGGGAAACAAACGCTAGCTCGACTTCCAAGAAACACACTCTGCTTTTGAGAAAAGAGCACTCTTCTACTCTACTGTGCTTCCTAGAGTGCCAGAACAGTGAGCTTGCTCAGAAAAAAAGAACTGTGCATCCTACACACACGGGCCATACCTAGTTCAACTCTTCTTATTAACTGAGAAGAACAGTAGCTCCTCTTCAGTCCAATGCACTGTACTTGCTGGGAACAGACGGGAGGGCTATTTGCACTGTGCATGGCAATGGGAGCGCAATAGTGACTTTCTTTACCAGAAAACAACTCTTGCTCGTAGGACCAGAAACTGCATGTGATTCCACTCCATTTAGGACTGGGAAACAAACGGTAGCTCGCCTTACAAGAAACACACTCTGCTTTAGAGAAAAGAGCACTCTTCTACTCTACTGTGTTTCCTATGGGGTCCAAACAGTGAGCTTGCTCAGAACAAAAGAACTGTGCTTCCTACACACACGGATCATATCTAGTTCAACTCTGCTTAGTAAACTGACAAGAACAGTAGCTCCTATTCAGTCCAATACACTGTACTTGCTGGGAAAAGACGCGAGTGCTATTTGCCTTGTGTAGGGCAATGGGAGCACAATAGTGACTTTCCTTACCATAAAACAACTCTTGCTCGTGGACCAGAAACTCCATGTGATTCAACTCCATTTAGGTCTGGGAAACAAATGCTAGCTCGCCTTACAAGAAACACACTCTGCTTTAGAGAAAAGAGCACTCTTCTACTCTACTGTGTTTCCTATAGAGCCAGAACAGTGAGCTTGCTCAGAACAAATGAACTGTGCTTCCTACACACACGGCCATATTTAGTTCAATTCTGCTTAGGAAACTGAGAAGAACAGTAGCTCCTCTTCAGTCCAATACACTGTACTTGCTGGGAACAGGTGGGAGGGCTATTTGCACTGTGTATGGCAATGGGAGCGCAATAGTGACTTTCCTTACCAGAAAACAACTCTTGCTCGTAGGAACACAAACTGCATGTGATTCCACTCCATTTAGGAATGGGAAACAAACTCTAGCTTGCCTTACAAGAAACACACTCTGCTTTTGAGGAAAGAGCACTCTTCTACTCTACTGTGTTTCCTATGGGGTCCGAACAGTGAGCTTGCTCAGAACAAAAGAACTGTGCTTCCCACACACGGGCCATATCTAGTTCAACTCTGCCTAGGAAACTGACAAGAACAGTAGATCCTCTTGATTCCGATACACTGTACTTGCTGGGAACAGACGCGAGTGCTATTTGCACTGTGTATGGCATTTGGAGCACAATAGTGACTTTCCTTACCAGAAAACAACTCTTGCTCGTAGGACCAGAAACTGCATGTGATTCAACTCCATTTAGGACTGGGAAACAAACGCTAGCTCTCCTTAAAGAAACACACTCTGCTTTTGAGAAAAGAGCACTCTTCTACTCTACTGTGTTTCCTATTGGGTCCGAACAGTGAGCTTGCACAGAACAAAAGAACTGTGCTTCCTACACACAAGGCCATATCTAGTTCAATTCTGCTTAGGAACCTGACGAGAACAGTAGGTCCTCTTCAGTCCAATACACTGTACTTGCTGGGAACAGACGCCAGTGCTATTTGCACTGTGTATGGCAATTGGAGCACAATAGTGACTCGTCTTACCAGAAAACAACTCTTGCTGGTAGAACAAAAAACTGCATGTGACTCAACACCATTTAGGACTGGGAAACAAACTCTAGCTTGCCTTACAAGAAACACACTCTGCTTTTGAGAAAAGAGCACTCTTCTACTCTACTGTGTTTCCTATAGAGCCAGAACAGTGAGCTTGCTCAGAACATAAGAACTGTGCTTCCTACAAACACGGGCCATATCTAGTTCAACTCTGCTTAGGAAACTGACAAGAACAGTATCTCCTCTTCAGTCCAATACACTGTACTTGCTGGGAACAGACACGAGTGCTATTTGCACTGTGTATGGCAATTAGAGCACAATAGTGACTCTTCTTTCCAGAAAACAACTCTTGCTTGTAGGAAAAAAAACTGCATGTGATTCAACTCCATTTAGGACTGGGAAACAAACTCTATCTCGCCTTACAAGAAACACACTCTACTTTTGAGAAAAGAGCACTCTTCTACTCTACTGTGTTTCCTATGGGGTCCGAACAGTGAGCTTGCTCAGAAAAAAAGAACTGTGCTTCCTACACACACTGCCATATCTACTTCAATTCTGCTTAGGAACCTGACAAAAACAGTTGATCCTCTTCGGTCCAATACACTGTACATGCTGGGAACAGACGCCAGTGCTATTTGCCCTGTGTATGACAATGGGAGCGCAATATAGACTCTTCTTACCAGAAAACAACTCTTGATCGTAGGACCAAAAACTGCATGTGATTCAACTCCATTTAGGACTCTGAAACAAACGAAGCTCGCCGTATAAGAAACACACTCTGCTTTTGAGAAAAGACCACTCTTCTACTCTTCTATGTTTCCTATGGGGTCCGAACAGTGAGCTTGCTCAGAACAAAAGAACTGTGCTTCCTACACACAGGGGCCATATCTAGTTCAACTCTGCTTAGGAAACTGACAAGAACAGGAGCTCCTCTTCAGTCCAATACACTGTATATGCTGGGAACAGACGCCAGTGCTATTTGCCCTGTGTATGTCAATGGGAGCACAATAGTGACTCTTCTTACCAGAAAACAACTCTTGCTCATAGGACCAGAAACTGCATGGGATTCAACTCCATTTAGGACTGGGGAACAAACGCGAGCTCGCCTTACAAGAAACATACTCTGCTTTTGAGAAAAGAGCACTCATCTTCTCTACTCTGTTTCCTATTGGGCCAGAACAGTAAGCTTGCTCAGAACAAAAGAACTGTGCTTCCTACACACATGGGCCATATCTACTTCAACTCTGCTTAGAAACCTGACAAAAACAGTAGATCCTCTTCAGTCCAATACACTGTACATGCTGGGAACAGACGCCAGTGCTATTTGCCCTGTGTATGACAATGGAAACACAATAGTGACTCTTCTTATCAGAAAACAACTCTTGCTCGTACGACCAAAAACTACATGTTACTCAACTCCATTTATGACTGGGAAACATACGCAAGCTCACCTTACAAGAAACACATTCTGCTTTTGCCAAAAGAGCACTCTTCTACTCTACTGTTTTTCCTATGGGGTCCAAACAGTGAGCTTGCTCAGAAAAAAAGAACTGTGCTTCCTACACACACTGCCATATCTAGTTTAATTTTGCTTAGGAAGCTGACAAAAACAGTAGATCTTCTTCAGTCCAATACACTGTACATGCTGGGAACAGACGCCAGTGCTATTTGCCCTGTGTATGGCAATGGGAGCGCAATAGTGACTTTCCTTACCAGAAAACAACTCTTGCTCATAGGACCAGAAACTGCATGTGGTTCAACTCCATTTAGGACTGGGATACAAACGCTAGCTCGCCTTACAAGAAACACACTCTGCTTTTGAGAAACGAGCACTCTTCTACTCTACTGTGTTTCCTATGGGGTCCGAACAGTGAGCTTGCTCAAAACAAAAGAACTGTGCTTCCTACACACACGGGCCATATCTAGTTCAACTCTGCTTAGGAAATTGACAAGAACAGTAACTCCTCTTCAGTCCAATACACTGTAAATGCTGGGAACAGACGCGAGTGCTATTTGCACTGTGTATGACAATGGGAATGCAATAGTGACACTTCTTACCAGAAAACAACTCTTGCTCATAGGACCAGAAACTGCATGGGATTCAACTCCATTTAGGACTGGGAAACAAACGCTAGCTAGCATTACAAGAAACACACTCTGCTTTAGAGAAAAGAGCACTCTTCTACTCTACTGTGTTTCCTATAGGGCCAGAACAGTGAGCTTGCTCAGAACAAAAGAACTGTGCTTCCCACACACGGGCCATATCTAGTTCAACTCTGCTAAGGAAACTGACAAGAACAGTAGCTCCTCTTCAGTCCGATAAACTGTGCTTGCTGGGAACAGACGCGAGTGCTATTTGCACTGTGTATGGCAATGGGAGCACAATAGTGAATCTTCTTACCAGAAAACAACTCTTGCTCATAGGCCCAGAAACTGCATGTGATTCAACTCCATTTAGGACTAGGAAACAAATGCTAGCTCGCCTTACATGAAACACACTCTGCTTTTGAGGAAAGAGCACTCTACTACTCTACTGTGTTTCCTATGGGGTCCAAACAGTGAGCTTGCTCAGAACAAAAGAACTGTGCTTCCCACACACGGGCCATATCTAGTTCAACTCTGCCTAGGAAACTGACAAGAACAGTAGATCCTCTTGATTCCAATACACTGTATTTGCTGGGAATAGACGCGAGTGCTATTTGCACTGTGTATGGCATTTGGAGCACAATAGTGACTCTTCTTACCAGAAAAGAACTCATGCTCGTAGGACCAAAAACTGCCTGTGACTCAACTCCATTTAGGACTGGGAAACAAACGCGAGCTCACCTTACAAGAAACACACTCTGCTTTAGAGAAAAGAGCACTATTCTACTCTACTGTGTTTCCTATGGGGTCCGAACAGTGAGCTTGCTGAGAACAAAAGAACTGTGCTTCCTACACACGGCCATATCTAGTTCAATTCTGCTTAGGAACCTGACAAGAACAGTAGATCCTCTTCAGTCCAATACACTGTATTTGCTGCGAACAGAGGCCAGTGGTATTTGTCCTGTGTATGGCAATGGCAGCACAATAGTGACTCTTCTTACCAGAAAACAACTCTTGCTCTTAGTACCATAAACTGCTTGGGATTCAACTCCATTTAGGACTGCGAAACAAACGCTAGCTCACCTTACAAGAAACACACTCTGCTTTAGAGAAAAGAGCACTCTTCTACTCTACTGTGTATCCTATGGGGTCCAAACAGTGAGCTTGCTCAGAACAAAAGAACTGTGCTTCCTACACACACGGATCATATCTAGTTCAACTCTGCTTAGGAAACTGACAAGAACAGTAGCACCTATTCAGCCCAATACACTGTACTTGCTGGGAACAGACGCGAGTGCTATTTGCACTGTGTATGGCAATGGGAGCGCAATGTGACTTTTCTTACCAGAAAACAACTCTTGTTCATAGGACCAAAAACTGCATGTGATTCAACTCCATTTAGGACTAGGAAACAAACGCTAGCTCGCCTTACAAGAAACACACTCTGCTTTTGAGAAAAGAGTACTATTCTTCTCTACTGTGTTTCCTATAGTGCCAGAACAGTGATCTTGCTCTGAACATAATAACTGTGCTTCCTACACACACGGGCCATATCTAGTTCAACTCTGCTTAGGAAACTGACAAGAACAGTAGCTCCTCTTCAGTCCGATACACTGTACTTGTGGGGAACAGACGCTAGTGCTATTTGCACTGTGTATGGCAATGGGAGCACAATAGTGACTTTCCTTACCAGAAAACAACTCTTGCTCGTAGGACCAGAAACTGCATGTGATTCAACTCCATTTAGGACTGGGAAACAAACGCTAGCTCTCCTTAAAAGAAACACACTCTGCTTTTGAGAAAAGAGCACTCTTCTACTCTACTGTGTTTCCTATGGAGTCCGAACACTGAACTTGCTCAGAACAAAAGAACTGTGCTTCCTACACACACGGCCATATCTAGTTCAATTCTGCTTAGGAACCTGACAAGAACAGTAGATCCTCTTCAGTCCAATACACTGTACTTGCTGGGAACAGACACCAGTGCTATTTGTCCTGTGTATGGCAATGGCAGGGCAAAAGTGACTCTTCTTACCATAAAACAACTCTTGCTCATAGGACTAGAAACTGCATGTGATTCAACTCCATTTAGGACTGGGAAACAAACGCTAGCTCGCCTTACAAGAAACACACTCTGCTTTAGAGAAAAGAGCACTCTTCTACTCTACTGTGTTTCCTATAGGGCCAGACAGTGAGCTTGCTCAGAACAAAAGAACTGTGCTTCCTACACACACGGCCATATTTAGTTCAACTCTGCTTAGGAAACTGAGAAGAACAGTAGCTCCTCTTCAGTCCAATACACTGTACTTGCTGGGAACAGGTGGGAGGGCTCTTTGCTCTGTGTATGGCAATGGGAGCGCAATGTGACTTTCCTTACCAGAAAACAACTCTTGCTCATAGGACCAGAAACTGCATGTGATTCAACTCCATTTACGACTGGGAAACAAACGCTAGCTCGCCTTACAAGAAACACACTCTGCTTTTGATAAAAGAGCACTCTTCTACTCTACTGTGTTTCCTATGGGGTCCGAACAGTGAGCTTGCTCAGAAAAAATCTGTGCTTCCTACACACACGGCCATATCTAGTTCAAGTCTGCTTAGGAACCTGACAAGAACAGTAGATCCTCTTCAGCCCAATACACTGTATTTGCTGCGAACAGATGCCAGTGCTATTTGTCCTGTGTATGGCAATGGCAGTACAATAGTGACTCTTCTTACCATAAAACAACTCTTGCTCGTAGTACCAGAAACTGCATGGGATTCAACTCCATTTAGGACTGCGAAACAAAAGCTAGCACGCCTTACAAGAAATACACTCTGCTTTAGAGAAAAGAGCAGTCTTCTACTCTACTGTGTTTCCTATGGGCTCCAAACAGTGAGCTTGCAAAGAACAAAAGAACTGTGCTTCCTACAAACACGGATCATATCTAGTTCAACTCTGCTTAGGAAACTGACAAGAACAGTAGCACCTATCTAGTCCAATACACTGTACTTGCTGGGAACAGACGCGAGTGCTATTTGCACTGTGTATGGCAATGGGAGCGCAATGTGACTTTCCTTACCAGAAAAGAACTCTTGTTCATAGGACCTGAAACTGCATGTGATTCAACTCCATTTAGGACTAGGAAACAAACGCTAGCTCGCCTTACAAGAAACACACTCCGCTTTTGAGAAAGAGCACTCTTCTACTCTACTGTGTTTCCTATAGGGCCAGAACAGTGACTTGCTCAGAACATAAGAACTGTGACTCCTACACACACGGGCCATATCTACTTCAACTCTGCTTAGAAAACTGAAAAGAACACTAGCTCCTTTTCAGTCCCATACACTGTACTTGCTGGGAATAGACGCGAGTGCTATTTGCACTGTGTATGCAATGGGAGCGCAATAGTGACTTTCCTTACCAGAAAACAACTCTTGGTCGTAGGACCAGAAACTGCATGTGATTCAACTCAATTTAGGACTTGGAAACAAATGCTAGCTCGCCTTACAAGAAACACACTCTGCTTTTGAGAAAAAGAGCACTCTTCTACTCTACTGTGTTTCCTATATGGTCCGAACAGTGAGTTTGCTCAGAAAAAAAAACTGTGCTTCAAACACACACGGCCATATCTAGTTCAACTCTGCTTAGGAAACTGACAAGAACAGTAGCTCGTCCCTCAGTCCCATACACTGTACTTGCTGGGAACAGACGCGAGTGCTATTTGCACTGTGTATGGCAATGGGAGCACAATAGTGACATTCCTTACCAGAAAACAACTCTTGCTCGTAGGACCAGAAACTGCATGTGATTCATCTCCATTTAGGACTGGAAAACAAATGCTAGCTCGCCTTACATGAAACACACTCTGCTTTTGAGAAAAGAGCACTCTTCTACTCTACTGTGTTTCCTATGGGGTCCGAACAGTGAGCTTGCTCAGAGCAAAAGAACTGTGCTTCCTACACACACGGGCCATATCTAGTTCAACTCTGCTTAGGAAACTGACAAGAACAGTAGCTCCTCTTCAGTCCAATACACTTTACTTGCGGGGAACAGACGCGAGTGCTATTTGCACTGTGTATGGCAATTGGAGCACAATAGTGACTCGTCTTACCAGAAAACAACTCTTGCTCGTGGGACAAAAAACTGCATGTGACTCAACTCCATTTAAGACTGGGAAACAAACGCTAGCTCGCCTTAAAGAAACACACTCTGCTTTAGAGAAAAGAGCACTCTTCTACTGTACTGTGTTTCCTATAGGGCCAGAACAGTGAGCTTGCTCAGAACATAAGAACTGTGCTTCCTACACACACGGGCCATATCGAGTTCAACTCTGCTTAGGAACCTGACAAGAACAGTAGCTCCTCTTCATTCCAATACACTGTACTTGCTGGGAACAGACGCATGTGCTATTTGCACTGTGTATGGCAATGGGAGCACAATAGTGACTTTCCTTACCAGAAAACAACTCTTGCTCGTAGGACCAGAAACTGCATGTGATTCCACTCCATTTAGGACTAGAAACAAACGCACGCTCGCCCTTACAAGAAACACACTCTGATTTTGAGGAAAGAGCACTCTTCTACTCTACTGTGCTTCCTATGGGGTCCGAACAGTGAGCTTGCTCAGAAGAAAAGAACTGTGCTTCGTACACACGACCATATCTAGTTCAATTCTGTTTAGGAACGTGACAAGAACAGTAGATCCTCTTCAGTCCAATATACTGTACTTGCTGGAACAGACGCCAGTGCAATTTGTCCTGTGTATGGCAATGGCAGCGCAATAGTGACTCTTCTTACCATAAAACAACTCTTGCTCATAGGACCAGAAACTGCAAGTGTTTCAACTCCATTTAGGACTGGGAAACAAAAGCTAGCTCACCTTACAAGAAACACACTCTGCTTTGAGAAAAGAGCACTCTTCTACTCTACTGTGTTTCCTATGGGGTCCGAACAGTGAGCTTGCTCAGAACAAAAGAACTATGCTTCCTACACACACGTGCCATATCTAGTTCAACTCTGCTTAGGAAACTGACAAGAACAGTAGCTCCTCTTCAGTCCAATACACTTTACTTGCGGGGAACAGACGTGAGTGGTATTTGCACTGTGTATGGCAATTGGAGCACAATAGTGACTCGTCTTACCAGAAAACAACTCTTGCTCGTAGGACCAAAACTGCATGTGACTCAACTCCATTTAGGACTGGGAAACAAACGCTAGCTCGACTTCCAAGAAACACACTCTGCTTTTGAGAAAAGAGCACTCTTCTACTCTACTGTGCTTCCTAGAGTGCCAGAACAGTGAGCTTGCTCAGAAAAAAAGAACTGTGCATCCTACACACACGGGCCATACCTCCTAGTTCAACTCTTCTTATTAACTGAGAAGAACAGTAGCTCCTCTTCAGTCCAATGCACTGTACTTGCTGGGAACAGACGGGAGGGCTATTTGCACTGTGCATGGCAATGGGAGCGCAATAGTGACTTTCTTTACCAGAAAACAACTCTTGCTCGTAGGACCAGAAACTGCATGTGATTCCACTCCATTTAGGACTGGGAAACAAACGGTAGCTCGCCTTACAAGAAACACACTCTGCTTTAGAGAAAAGAGCACTCTTCTACTCTACTGTGTTTCCTATGGGGTCCAAACAGTGAGCTTGCTCAGAACAAAAGAACTGTGCTTCCTACACACACGGATCATATCTAGTTCAACTCTGCTTAGTAAACTGACAAGAACAGTAGCTCCTATTCAGTCCAATACACTGTACTTGCTGGGAAAAGACGCGAGTGCTATTTGCCTTGTGTAGGGCAATGGGAGCACAATAGTGACTTTCCTTACCATAAAACAACTCTTGCTCGTGGACCAGAAACTCCATGTGATTCAACTCCATTTAGGTCTGGGAAACATATGCTAGCTCGCCTTACATGAAACACACTCTGCTTTTGAGAAAAGAGCACTCATCTACTCTACTGTGTTTCCTATGGGGTCCGAACAGTGAGCTTGCTCAGAACAAAAGAACTGTGCTTCCTACACACAAGGGCCATATCTAGTTCAACTCTGCTTAGGAAACTGACAAGAACAGTAGCTCCTCTTCAGTCCAATACACTGTACTTGCTGGGAACAGACGCCAGTGCTATTTGTCCTGTGTATGGCAATGGCAGCGCAAAAGTGACTCTTCTTACCATAAAACAACTCTTGCTCGTAGGACTAGAAACTGCATGTGATTCAACTCCATTTAGGACTGGGAAACAAACGCTAGCTCGCCTTACAAGAAACACACTCTGCTTTAGAGAAAAGAGCACTCTTCTACTCTACTGTGTTTCCTATAGAGCCAGAACAGTGAGCTTGCTCAGAACAAATGAACTGTGCTTCCTACACACACGGCCATATTTAGTTCAATTCTGCTTAGGAAACTGAGAAGAACAGTAGCTCCTCTTCAGTCCAATACACTGTACTTGCTGGGAACAGGTGGGAGGGCTATTTGCACTGTGTATGGCAATGGGAGCGCAATAGTGACTTTCCTTACCAGAAAACAACTCTTGCTCGTAGGAACACAAACTGCATGTGATTCCACTCCATTTAGGAATGGGAAACAAACTCTAGCTTGCCTTACAAGAAACACACTCTGCTTTTGAGGAAAGAGCACTCTTCTACTCTACTGTGTTTCCTATGGGGTCCGAACAGTGAGCTTGCTCAGAACAAAAGAACTGTGCTTCCCACACACGGGCCATATCTAGTTCAACTCTGCCTAGGAAACTGACAAGAACAGTAGATCCTCTTGATTCCGATACACTGTACTTGCTGGGAACAGACGCGAGTGCTATTTGCACTGTGTATGGCATTTGGAGCACAATAGTGACTTTCCTTACCAGAAAACAACTCTTGCTCGTAGGACCAGAAACTGCATGTGATTCAACTCCATTTAGGACTGGGAAACAAACGCTAGCTCTCCTTAAAGAAACACACTCTGCTTTTGAGAAAAGAGCACTCTTCTACTCTACTGTGTTTCCTATTGGGTCCGAACAGTGAGCTTGCACAGAACAAAAGAACTGTGCTTCCTACACACAAGGCCATATCTAGTTCAATTCTGCTTAGGAACCTGACGAGAACAGTAGGTCCTCTTCAGTCCAATACACTGTACTTACTGGGAACAGACGCGAGTGCTATTTGTACTGTGTATGGCAATTGGAGCACAATAGTGACTCGTCTTTCCAGAAAACAACTCTTGCTTGTAGGAAAAAAAACTGCATGTGATTCAACTCCATTTAGGACTGGGAAACAAACTCTATCTCGCCTTACAAGAAACACACTCTACTTTTGAGAAAAGAGCACTCTTCTACTCTACTGTGTTTCCTATGGGGTCCGAACAGTGAGCTTGCTCAGAAAAAAAGAACTGTGCTTCCTACACACACTGCCATATCTACTTCAATTCTGCTTAGGAACCTGACAAAAACAGTTGATCCTCTTCGGTCCAATACACTGTACATGCTGGGAACAGACGCCAGTGCTATTTGCCCTGTGTATGACAATGGGAGCGCAATATAGACTCTTCTTACCAGAAAACAACTCTTGATCGTAGGACCAAAAACTGCATGTGATTCAACTCCATTTAGGACTCTGAAACAAACGAAGCTCGCCGTATAAGAAACACACTCTGCTTTTGAGAAAAGACCACTCTTCTACTCTTCTATGTTTCCTATGGGGTCCGAACAGTGAGCTTGCTCAGAACAAAAGAACTGTGCTTCCTACACACAGGGGCCATATCTAGTTCAACTCTGCTTAGGAAACTGACAAGAACAGGAGCTCCTCTTCAGTCCAATACACTGTATATGCTGGGAACAGACGCCAGTGCTATTTGCCCTGTGTATGTCAATGGGAGCACAATAGTGACTCTTCTTACCAGAAAACAACTCTTGCTCATAGGACCAGAAACTGCATGGGATTCAACTCCATTTAGGACTGGGGAACAAACGCGAGCTCGCCTTACAAGAAACATACTCTGCTTTTGAGAAAAGAGCACTCATCTTCTCTACTCTGTTTCCTATAGGGCCAGAACAGTAAGCTTGCTCAGAACAAAAGAACTGTGCTTCCTACACACATGGGCCATATCTACTTCAACTCTGCTTAGAAACCTGACAAAAACAGTAGATCCTCTTCAGTCCAATACACTGTACATGCTGGGAACAGACGCCAGTGCTATTTGCCCTGTGTATGACAATGGAAACACAATAGTGACTCTTCTTATCAGAAAACAACTCTTGCTCGTACGACCAAAAACTACATGTTACTCAACTCCATTTATGACTGGGAAACATACGCAAGCTCACCTTACAAGAAACAAATTCTGCTTTTGCCAAAAGAGCACTCTTCTACTCTACTGTTTTTCCTATGGGGTCCAAACAGTGAGCTTGCTCAGAAAAAAAGAACTGTGCTTCCTATACACACTGCCATATCTAGTTTAATTTTGCTTAGGAAGCTGACAAAAACAGTAGATCTTCTTCAGTCCAATACACTGTACATGCTGGGAACAGACGCCAGTGCTATTTGCCCTGTGTATGGCAATGGGAGCGCAATAGTGACTTTCCTTACCAGAAAACAACTCTTGCTCATAGGACCAGAAACTGCATGTGGTTCAACTCCATTTAGGACTGGGATACAAACGCTAGCTCGCCTTACAAGAAACACACTCTGCTTTTGAGAAACGAGCACTCTTCTACTCTACTGTGTTTCCTATGGGGTCCGAACAGTGAGCTTGCTCAAAACAAAAGAACTGTGCTTCCTACACACACGGGCCATATCTAGTTCAACTCTGCTTAGGAAATTGACAAGAACAGTAACTCCTCTTCAGTCCAATACACTGTAAATGCTGGGAACAGACGCGAGTGCTATTTGCACTGTGTATGACAATGGGAATGCAATAGTGACACTTCTTACCAGAAAACAACTCTTGCTCATAGGACCAGAAACTGCATGGGATTCAACTCCATTTAGGACTGGGAAACAAACGCTAGCTAGCATTACAAGAAACACACTCTGCTTTAGAGAAAAGAGCACTCTTCTACTCTACTGTGTTTCCTATAGGGCCAGAACAGTGAGCTTGCTCAGAACAAAAGAACTGTGCTTCCCACACACGGGCCATATCTAGTTCAACTCTGCTAAGGAAACTGACAAGAACAGTAGCTCCTCTTCAGTCCGATAAACTGTGCTTGCTGGGAACAGACGCGAGTGCTATTTGCACTGTGTATGGCAATGGGAGCACAATAGTGAATCTTCTTACCAGAAAACAACTCTTGCTCATAGGCCCAGAAACTGCATGTGATTCAACTCCATTTAGGACTAGGAAACAAATGCTAGCTCGCCTTACATGAAACACACTCTGCTTTTGAGGAAAGAGCACTCTACTACTCTACTGTGTTTCCTATGGGGTCCAAACAGTGAGCTTGCTCAGAACAAAAGAACTGTGCTTCCCACACACGGGCCATATCTAGTTCAACTCTGCCTAGGAAACTGACAAGAACAGTAGATCCTCTTGATTCCAATACACTGTATTTGCTGGGAATAGACGCGAGTGCTATTTGCACTGTGTATGGCATTTGGAGCACAATAGTGACTCTTCTTACCAGAAAAGAACTCATGCTCGTAGGACCAAAAACTGCCTGTGACTCAACTCCATTTAGGACTGGGAAACAAACGCGAGTTCACCTTACAAGAAACACACTCTGCTTTAGAGAAAAGAGCACTATTCTACTCTACTGTGTTTCCTATGGGGTCCGAACAGTGAGCTTGCTGAGAACAAAAGAACTGTGCTTCCTACACACGGCCATATCTAGTTCAATTCTGCTTAGGAACCTGACAAGAACAGTAGATCCTCTTCAGTCCAATACACTGTATTTGCTGCGAACAGAGGCCAGTGGTATTTGTTCTGTGTATGGCAATGGCAGCACAATAGTGACTCTTCTTACCAGAAAACAACTCTTGCTACCATAAACTGCTTGGGATTCAACTCCATTTAGGACTGCGAAACAAACGCTAGCTCGCCTTACAAGAAACACACTCTGCTTTAGAGAAAAGAGCACTCTTCTACTCTACTGTGTATCCTATGGGGTCCAAACAGTGAGCTTGCTCAGAACAAAAGAACTGTGCTTCCTACACACACGGATCATATCTAGTTCAACTCTGCTTAGGAAACTGACAAGAACAGTAGCACCTATTCAGCCCAATACACTGTACTTGCTGGGAACAGACGCGAGTGCTATTTGCACTGTGTATGGCAATGGGAGCGCAATGTGACTTTTCTTATCAGAAAACAACTCTTGTTCATAGGACCAAAAACTGCATGTGATTCAACTCCATTTAGGACTAGGAAACAAACGCTAGCTCGCCTTACAAGAAACACACTCTGCTTTTGAGAAAAGAGTACTATTCTTCTCTACTGTGTTTCCTATAGTGCCAGAACAGTGATCTTGCTCTGAACATAATAACTGTGCTTCCTACACACACGGGCCATATCTAGTTCAACTCTGCTTAGGAAACTGACAAGAACAGTAGCTCCTCTTCAGTCCGATACACTGTACTTGTGGGGAACAGACGCTAGTGCTATTTGCACTGTGTATGGCAATGGGAGCACAATAGTGACTTTCCTTACCAGAAAACAACTCTTGCTCGTAGGACCAGAAACTGCATGTGATTCAACTCCATTTAGGACTGGGAAACAAACGCTAGCTCTCCTTAAAAGAAACACACTCTGCTTTTGAGAAAAGAGCACTCTTCTACTCTACTGTGTTTCCTATGGAGTCCGAACACTGAACTTGCTCAGAACAAAAGAACTGTGCTTCCTACACACACGGCCATATCTAGTTCAATTCTGCTTAGGAACCTGACAAGAACAGTAGATCCTCTTCAGTCCAATACACTGTACTTGCTGGGAACAGACACCAGTGCTATTTGTCCTGTGTATGGCAATGGCAGGGCAAAAGTGACTCTTCTTACCATAAAACAACTCTTGCTCATAGGACTAGAAACTGCATGTGATTCAACTCCATTTAGGACTGGGAAACAAACGCTAGCTCGCCTTACAAGAAACACACTCTGCTTTAGAGAAAAGAGCACTCTTCTACTCTACTGTGTTTCCTATAGGGCCAGACAGTGAGCTTGCTCAGAACAAAAGAACTGTGCTTCCTACACACACGGCCATATTTAGTTCAACTCTGCTTAGGAAACTGAGAAGAACAGTAGCTCCTCTTCAGTCCAATACACTGTACTTGCTGGGAACAGGTGGGAGGGCTCTTTGCTCTGTGTATGGCAATGGGAGCGCAATGTGACTTTCCTTACCAGAAAACAACTCTTGCTCATAGGACCAGAAACTGCATGTGATTCAACTCCATTTACGACTGGGAAACAAACGCTAGCTCGCCTTACAAGAAACACACTCTGCTTTTGATAAAAGAGCACTCTTCTACTCTACTGTGTTTCCTATGGGGTCCGAACAGTGAGCTTGCTCAGAAAAAATCTGTGCTTCCTACACACACGGCCATATCTAGTTCAAGTCTGCTTAGGAACCTGACAAGAACAGTAGATCCTCTTCAGCCCAATACACTGTATTTGCTGCGAACAGATGCCAGTGCTATTTGTCCTGTGTATGGCAATGGCAGTACAATAGTGACTCTTCTTACCATAAAACAACTCTTGCTCGTAGTACCAGAAACTGCATGGGATTCAACTCCATTTAGGACTGCGAAACAAACGCTAGCACGCCTTACAAGAAATACACTCTGCTTTAGAGAAAAGAGCAGTCTTCTACTCTACTGTGTTTCCTATGGGCTCCAAACAGTGAGCTTGCAAAGAACAAAAGAACTGTGCTTCCTACAAACACGCATCATATCTAGTTCAACTCTGCTTAGGAAACTGACAAGAACAGTAGCACCTATCTAGTCCAATACACTGTACTTGCTGGGAACAGACGCGAGTGCTATTTGCACTGTGTATGGCAATGGGAGCGCAATGTGACTTTCCTTACCAGAAAAGAACTCTTGTTCATAGGACCTGAAACTGCATGTGATTCAACTCCATTTAGGACTAGGAAACAAACGCTAGCTCGCCTTACAAGAAACACACTCCGCTTTTGAGAAAAGAGCACTCTTCTACTCTACTGTGTTTCCTATAGGGCCAGAACAGTGACTTGCTCAGAACATAAGAACTGTGACTCCTACACACACGGGCCATATCTACTTCAACTCTGCTTAGGAAACTGAAAAGAACACTAGCTCCTTTTCAGTCCCATACACTGTACTTGCTGGGAATAGACGCGAGTGCTATTTGCACTGTGTATGCAATGGGAGCGCAATAGTGACTTTCCTTACCAGAAAACAACTCTTGGTCGTAGGACCAGAAACTGCATGTGATTCAACTCAATTTAGGACTTGGAAACAAATGCTAGCTCGCCTTACAAGAAACACACTCTGCTTTTGAGAAAAGAGCACTCTTCTACTCTACTGTGTTTCCTATATGGTCCGAACAGTGAGTTTGCTCAGAAAAAAAAACTGTGCTTCAAACACACACGGCCATATCTAGTTCAACTCTGCTTAGGAAACTGACAAGAACAGTAGCTCGTCCCTCAGTCCCATACACTGTACTTGCTGGGAACAGACGCGAGTGCTATTTGCACTGTGTATGGCAATGGGAGCACAATAGTGACATTCCTTACCAGAAAACAACTCTTGCTCGTAGGACCAGAAACTGCATGTGATTCATCTCCATTTAGGACTGGAAAACAAATGCTAGCTCGCCTTACATGAAACACACTCTGCTTTTGAGAAAAGAGCACTCTTCTACTCTACTGTGTTTCCTATGGGGTCCGAACAGTGAGCTTGCTCAGAGCAAAAGAACTGTGCTTCCTACACACACGGGCCATATCTAGTTCAACTCTGCTTAGGAAACTGACAAGAACAGTAGCTCCTCTTCAGTCCAATACACTTTACTTGCGGGGAACAGACGCGAGTGCTATTTGCACTGTGTATGGCAATTGGAGCACAATAGTGACTCGTCTTACCAGAAAACAACTCTTGCTCGTGGGACAAAAAACTGCATGTGACTCAACTCCATTTAAGACTGGGAAACAAACGCTAGCTCGCCTTAAAAGAAACACACTCTGCTTTAGAGAAAAGAGCACTCTTCTACTGTACTGTGTTTCCTATAGGGCCAGAACAGTGAGCTTGCTCAGAACATAAGAACTGTGCTTCCTACACACACGGGCCATATCGAGTTCAACTCTGCTTAGGAACCTGACAAGAACAGTAGCTCCTCTTCATTCCAATACACTGTACTTGCTGGGAACAGACGCATGTGCTATTTGCACTGTGTATGGCAATGGGAGCACAATAGTGACTTTCCTTACCAGAAAACAACTCTTGCTCGTAGGACCAGAAACTGCATGTGATTCCACTCCATTTAGGACTAGAAACAAACGCACGCTCGCCTTACAAGAAACACACTCTGATTTTGAGGAAAGAGCACTCTTCTACTCTACTGTGCTTCCTATGGGGTCCGAACAGTGAGCTTGCTCAGAACAAAAGAACTGTGCTTCGTACACACGACCATATCTAGTTCAATTCTGTTTAGGAACGTGACAAGAACAGTAGATCCTCTTCAGTCCAATATACTGTACTTGCTGGGAACAGACGCCAGTGCAATTTGTCCTGTGTATGGCAATGGCAGCGCAATAGTGACTCTTCTTACCATAAAACAACTCTTGCTCATAGGACCAGAAACTGCAAGTGTTTCAACTCCATTTAGGACTGGGAAACAAAAGCTAGCTCACCTTACAAGAAACACACTCTGCTTTTGAGAAAAGAGCACTCTTCTACTCTACTGTGTTTCCTATGGGGTCCGAACAGTGAGCTTGCTCAGAACAAAAGAACTATGCTTCCTACACACACGTGCCATATCTAGTTCAACTCTGCTTAGGAAACTGACAAGAACAGTAGCTCCTCTTCAGTCCAATACACTTTACTTGCGGGGAACAGACGTGAGAGGTATTTGCACTGTGTATGGCAATTGGAGCACAATAGTGACTCGTCTTACCAGAAAACAACTCTTGCTCGTAGGACCAAAAACTGCATGTGACTCAACTCCATTTAGGACTGGGAAACAAACGCTAGCTCGACTTCCAAGAAACACACTCTGCTTTTGAGAAAAGAGCACTCTTCTACTCTACTGTGCTTCCTAGAGTGCCAGAACAGTGAGCTTGCTCAGAAAAAAAGAACTGTGCATCCTACACACACGGGCCATACCTAGTTCAACTCTTCTTATTAACTGAGAAGAACAGTAGCTCCTCTTCAGTCCAATGCACTGTACTTGCTGGGAACAGACGGGAGGGCTATTTGCACTGTGCATGGCAATGGGAGCGCAATAGTGACTTTCTTTACCAGAAAACAACTCTTGCTCGTAGGACCAGAAACTGCATGTGATTCAACTCCATTTAGGACTGGGAAACAAACGGTAGCTCGCCTTACAAGAAACACACTCTGCTTTAGAGAAAAGAGCACTCTTCTACTCTACTGTGTTTCCTATGGGGTCCGAAAAGTGAGCTTGCTCAGAACAAAAGAACTGTGCTTCCTACACACACGGCCATATCTAGTTCAATTCTGCTTAGGAACCTGACAAGAACAGTAGATCCTCTTCAGTCCAATGCACTGTACTTGCTGGGAACAGACGCCAGTGCTATTTGCACTGTGTATGGCAATTGGAGCACAATAGTGACTCGTCTTACCAGAAAACAACTCTTGCTCATAGAACAAAAAACTGCATGTGACTCAACACCATTTAGGACTGGGAAACGAACGCTAGCTCGCCTTACAAGAAACACACTCTGCTTTTGAGAAAAGAACACTCTTCTACTCTACTGTGTTTCCTATAGGGCCAGAAGAGTGAGCTTGCTCAGAACAAAAGAACTGTGCTTCCTACACACACGGCCATATCTAGTTCAATTCTGTTTTGGAACCTGACAAAAACAGTAGATCCTCTTCAGTCCAATACACTGTACTTGCTGGGAACACACGCCAGTGCTATTTGTCCTGTGTACGGCAATGGCAGTGCAATAGTGACTATTTTTACCATAAAACAATTCTTGCTCGTAGGACCAGAAACTGCTGTGATTCAACTCCATTAAGGACTGGGAAACAAACACTAGCTCGCCTTACAAGAAACATACTCTGCTTTAGAGAAAAGAGTACTCTTCTACTCTACTGTGTTTCCTATAGGGCCAGAACAGTGAGCTTGCTCAGAACAAAAGAACTGTGCTTCCCACACGGGACATATCTAGTTCAACTCTGCTTAGGAAACTGACAAGAACAGTAGCTCCTCTTCTTTCTGATACACTGTACTTGCTGGGAACAGACGCGAGTGCTATTTTCACTGTGTATGGCAATGAGAGCGCAATAATGACTTTCCTTACTAGAAAACAACTCTTGCTCGTAGGACCTGAAACTGAATGTGATTCAACTCCATTTAGGACTGGGAAACAAATGCTAGCTCGCCTTACATGAAACACACTCTGCTTTTGAGAAAAGAGCACTCTTCTACTCTACTGTGTTTCCTATGGGGTCCGAACAGTGAGCTTGCTCAGAACAAAAGAACTGTGCTTCCTACACACACGGCCATATCTAGTTCAAGTCTGATTAGGAAACTGACAAGAACAGTAGATCCTCTTCAGTCCAATACACTGTAATTGCTGGGAACAGACGCCAGTGCTATTTGTCCTGTGTATGGCAATGGCAGCGCAATAGTGACTCTTCTTACCAGAAAACAACTCTTGCTCGTAGTACCAGAAACTGCATGGGATTCAATTCCATTTAGGACTGGGAAACAAACTCGAGCTTGCCTTACCAGAAACACACTCTGCTTTGAAGAAAAGAGCACTCTTCTACTCTACTGTGTTTCCTATAGAGCCAGAACAGTGAGCTTGCTCAGAACATAAGAACTGTGCTTCCTACAAACACGGGCCATGTCTAGTTCAACTCTGCTTAGGAAACTGACAAGAACAGTATCTCCTCTTCAGTCCAGTACACTGTACTTGCTGGGAACAGACACGAGTGCTATTTGCACTGTGTATGGCAATTGGAGCACAATAGTGACTCTTCTTACCAGAAAACAACTCTTGCTTGTAGGAAAAAAAACTGCATGTGATTCAACTCCATTTAGGACTGGGAAACAAACTCTATCTCGCTTACAAGAAACACACTCTACTTTTGAGAAAAGAGCACTCTTCTACTCTACTGTGTTTCGTAAAGGGCCAGAACAGTGAGCTTGCTCAGAACATAAGAACTGTGCTTCCTACACACACGGCCATATCTAGTTCAATTCTGCTTAGGAACCTGACAAGAACAGTAGATCCTCTTCATTCCAATACACTGTACTTGCTGGGAACAGACGCCAGTGCTCTTTGTCCTGTGTACGGGTTTGACAGCGCAATAGTGACTATTCTTACCATAAAACAACTCTTGCTCGTAGGACCAGAAACCGCATGTGATTCAACTCCATTTAGGACTGGGAAATAAACTCTAGCTCGCCTTACAAGAAACACACTCTGCTTTTGAGAAACGAGCACTCTTCTACTCTACTCTTTTTCCTATAGGGCCAGAACAGTGAGCTTGCTCAGAACAAAAGAACTGTGCTTCCCACGCACGGGCCATATCTAGTTCAACTCTGCCTAGGAAACTGACAAGAACAGTAGCTCCTCTTCAGTCCGATACACTGTACTTGCTGGGAACAGACGTGAGTGCTATTTGCACTGTGTATGGCAATGGGAGCACAAAAGTGACTTTCCTTACCAGAAAACAACTCTTGATCGTAGGACAGAAACTGCATGTGATTCAACTCCATTTAAGACTGGGAAACAAATGCTAGCTTGCCTTACAAGAAACACACTCTACTTTTGAGAAAAGAGCACTCTTCTACACTACTGTGTTTCCTATGGGGTCCGAACAGTGAGCTTGCTCTGAACAAAAGAACTGTGCTTCCTAAACAACGGCCATATCTAGTTCCATTCTGCTTAGGAACTTGACAAGAACAGTAGATCCTCTTCAGTCCAATACACTGCATTGCTGGGAAGAGACGCCAGTGCTATTTGTCCTGTGTATGGCAATGGCAGCGCAATAGTGACTCTTCTTACCATAAAACAACTCTTGCTCATAGGACCAGAAACTGCATGTGATTCAACTCCATTATGACTGGGAAACAAACGCTAGCTCGCCTTAAAAGAAACACACTCTGCTTTAGAGAAAAGAGCACTCTTCTACTCTACTGTGTTTCCTACAGGGTTAGAAGAGTGAGCTTGCTCAGAACAAAAGAACTGTGCTTCCTACACACGGGCGATATCTAGTTCAACTCTGCTTAGGAAACTGACAAGAACAGTAGCTCCTATTCAGTCCAATACACTGTACTTGCTGGGAACAGACGCGAGTGCTATTTGCACTGTGTATGGCATTTGGAGCACAATAGTGACTCTTCTTACCAGAAAACAACTCTTGCTCGTAGGACCAGAAACTGCATGTGATTCAACTCCATTTGGGACTGGGAAACAAATGCGAGCTCGCCTTACAAGAAACACACTCTGCTTTTGAGAAAAGAGCACTCTTCTACTCTACTGTGTTTCCTATGGGGTCCAAACAGTGAGCTTGCTCAGAACAAAAGAACTGTGCTTCCTACACACACGGCCATATCTAGTTCAATTCTGCTTAGGTAACTGACAAGAACAGGACCACCTATTCAGTCCAATACAATGTACTTGCTGGGAACAGACGCCAGTGCTATTTGCACTGTGTATGGCAATGGGAGCGCAATGTGACTTTCCTTACCAGAAAACAACTCTTGTTCGTAGGACCAGAAACTGCATGGGATTCACCTCCATTTAGGACTAGGATACAAACTCTATCTCGCCTTACAAGAAACACACTCTGCTTTAGAGAAAAGAGCACTCATCTACTCTACTGTGTTTCCTATAGGGCCAGAACAGTGAGCTTGCTCAGAACATATGAACTGTGCTTCCTACACACGGGCCATATCTAGTTCAACTCTGAAGGGAAACTGACAAGAATAGTAGCTCCTCTTCAATCCGATACACTGTACTTGCTGGGAACAGACGCCAGTGCTATTTGTCCTGTGTATGGCAATGGCAGTGCAATAGTGACTATTCTTACCATAAAACAACTCTTGCTCGTAGGACCAGAAACTGCATGTGATTCCACTCCATTTAGGACTGGGAAACAAACGCTAGCTCGCCTTACAAGAAACACACTCTGCTTTTGAAAAAAGAACACTCTTCTACTCTACTGTGTTTCCTATGGGGTCCAAACAGTGAGCTTGCTCAGAACAAAAGAACTGTGCTTCCTACACACGGGCCATATCTAGTTCAACTCTGCTTAGGAAACTGACAAGAAGAGTAGCTCCTCTTCATCCGATACACTGTATTTGCTGGGAACAGACGCGAGTGATATTTGCACTGTGTATGGCAATGGGAGCGCAATAGTGACTTTCCTTACCAGAAAACAACTCTTGTTCGTAGGACCAGAAACTGCATGTGATTCAACTCCATTTAGGACTAGGAAACAAACGCTAGCTCGCCTTACAAGAAACACACTCTGCTTTTGAGAAAAGAGCAATCTTCTACTCTACTGTGTTTCCTATAGGGCCAGAAGAGTGAGCTTGCTCTGAACAAAAGAACTGTGCTTCCTAAACAACAGCCATATCTAGTTTCATTCTGCTTAGGAACTTGACAAGAACAGTAGATCCTCTTCAGTCCAATACACTGTATTGATGGGAAGAGACGCCAGTGCTATTTGTCCTGTGTATGGCAATGGCAGCGCAATAGTGACTCTTCTTACCATAAAACAACTCTTGCTCATAGGACCAGAAACTGCATGTGATTCAACTCCATTATGACTGGGAAACAAACGCTAGCTCGCCTTAAAAGAAACACACTCTGCTTTTGAGAAAAGAGCACTCTTCTACTCTACTGTGTTTCCTACAGGGTTAGAAGAGTGAGCTTGCTCAGAACAAAAGAACTGTGCTTCGTACACACTGGCGATATCTAGTTCAACTCTGCTTAGGAAACTGACAAGAACAGTAGCTCCTATTCAGTCCAATACACTGTACTTGCTGGGAACAGACGCAAGTGCTATTTGCACTGTGTATGGCATTTGGAGCGCAATAGTGACTCTTCTTACCAGAAAACAACTGATGCTCGTAGGACCAGAAACTGCATGTGATTCAACTGCATTTGGGACTGGGAAACAAATGCGAGCTCGCCTTACAAGAAACACACTCTGCTTTTGAGAAAAGAGCTCTCTTCTACTCTACTGTGTTTCCTATGGGGTCCGAACAGTGAGCTTGCTCAGAACAAAAGAACTGTGCTTCCTACACACATGGCCATATCTAGTTCAATTCTGCTTAGGTGACTGACAAGAACAGGACCACCTATTCAGTCCAATACAATGTACTTGCTGGGAACAGACGGCAGTGCTATTTGCACTGTGTATGGAAATGGGAGCGCAATGTGACTTTCCTTACCAGAAAACAACTCTTGTTCGTAGGACCAGAAACTGCATGGGATTCACCTCCATTTAGGACTAGGATACAAACGCTAGCTCGCCTTACAAGAAACACACTCTGCTTTAGAGAAAAGAGCACTCATCTACTCTACTGTGTTTCCTATAGGGCCAGAACAGTGAGCTTGCTCAGAACATATGAACTGTGCTTCCTACACACGGGCCATATCTAGTTCAACTCTGCTTAGGAAACTGACAAGAATAGTAGCTCCTCTTCAATCCGATACACTGTACTTGCTGGGAACAGACGCCAGTGCTATTTGTCCTGTGTATGGCAATGGCAGTGCAATAGTGACTATTCTTACCATAAAACAACTCTTGCTCGTAGGACCAGAAAGTGCATGTGATTCCACTCCATTTAGGACTGGGAAACAAACGCTAGCTCGCCATACAAGAAACACACTCTGCTTTTGAAAAAAGAGCACTCTTCTACTCTACTGTGTTTCCTATGGGGTCCAAACAGTGAGCTTGCTCAGAACAAAAGAACTGTGCTTCCTACACACGGGCCATATCTAGTTCAACTCTGCTTAGGAAACTGACAAGAAGAGTAGCTCCTCTTCATCCGATACACTGTATTTGCTGGGAACAGACGCGAGTGATATTTGCACTGTGTATGGCAATGGGAGCACAATAGTGACTTTCATTACCAGAAAACAACTCTTGTTCGTAGGACCAGAAACTGCATGTGATTCAACTCCATTTAGGACTAGGAAACAAACGCTAGCTCGCCTTACAAGAAACACACTCTGCTTTTGAGAAAAGAGCACTCTTCTACTCTACTGTGTTTCCCATAGGGCCAGAAGAGTGAGCTTGCTCAGAACAAAAGAACTGTGCTTCCTACACACACGGCCATATCTAGTTCAATTCTTCTTTGGAACCTGAGAAGAACAGTAGATCCTCTTCAGTCCAATACACTGTACTTGCTGGGAACACACACCAGTGCTATTTGTCCTGTGTACGGCAATGGCAGTGCAATAGTGACTACTTTTACCATAAAACAACTCTTGCTCGTAGGACGAGAAACTGCATGTGATTCAACTCCATTTAGGACTGGGAAAAAACACTAGCTCGCCTTACAAGAAACATACTCTGCTTTAGAAAAAAGAGTACTCTTCTACTCTACTGTGTTTCCTATAGGGCCAGAACAGTGAGCTTGCTCAGAACAAAAGAACTGTGCTTCCAACACGGGACATATCTAGTTCAACTCTGCTTAGGAAACTGACAAGAACAGTAGCTCCTCTTCATTCTGATACACTGTACTTGCTGGGAATAGACGCAAGTGCTATTTGCACTGTGTATGGCAAAGGGAGCACAATAGTGACTTTCCTTACCAGAAAACAACTCTTGCTCGTAGGACCAGAAACTGCATGTGATTCACCTCCATTTAGGACTGGGAAACAAATGCTAGCTCGCCTTACATGAAACACACTCTGCTTTGAGAAAAGAGCACTCTTCTTCACTACTGTGTTTCCTATGGGGTCCGAACAGTGAGCTTGCTCAGAACAAAAGAACTGTGCTTCCTACACACACAGGCCATATCTAGTTCAACTCTACTTAGGAACCTGACAAGAAAAGTAGATCCTCTTCATTCCAATACACTGTACTTCCTGGGAACAGACCCCAGTGCTATTTGTCCTGTGTACGGGATTGGCAGCGCAATAGTGACTATTCTTACCATAAAACAACTCTTGCTCGTAGGACCAGAAACCGCATGTGATTCAACTCCATTTAGGACTGGGAAATAAACGCTAGCTCGCCTTACAAGAAACATACTCTGCTTTTGAGAAAAGAGCACTCTTCTACTCTACTGTTTTTCCTACAGGGCCAGAACAGTGAGCTTGCTCAGAACAAAAGAACTGTGCTTCCCACGCACGGGCCATATCTAGTTCAACTCTGCCTAGGAAACTGACAAGAACAGTAGCTCCTCTTCAGTCCGATACACTGTACTTGCTGGGAACAGAGGCCAGTGCTATTTGTCCTGTGTATGGCAATGGCAGCACAATAGTGACTCTTCTTACCATAAAACAACTCTTGCTCATAGGACCAGAAACTGCATGTGATTCAACTCCATATCGGACTGGGAAACAAACGCTAGCTCGCCTTAAAAGAAACACACTCTGCTTTAGAGAAAAGAGCACTCTTCTACTCTACTGTGTTTCCTATAGGGTTAGAAGAGTGAGCTTGCTCAGAATAAAAGAACTGTGCTTCATACACACGGGCCATATCTAGTTCAACTCTGCTTAGGAAACTGACAAGAACAGTAGCTCCTCTTCAGTCCGATACACTGTACTTGCTAGGAACAGACGCGAGTGCTATTTGCACTGTGAATGACAATGGGAGCACAATAGTGACTTTCTTTACAAGAAAACAACTCTTGCTCGTAGGACCAGAAACTGCATGTGATTCAACTCCATTTAGGACTGGGAAACAAACGCTAGCTCTCCTTACAAGAAACACACTCTGCTTTAGAGAAAAGAGTACTCTTCTACTCTACTGTGTTTCCTATAGGGCCAGAACAGTGAGCTTGCTCAGAACAAAAGATCTGTGCTTCCCACACGGGACATATCTAGTTCAACTCTGCTTAGGAAACTGACAAGAAGAGTAGCTCCTCTTCATCCGATACACTGTATTTGCTGGGAACAGACGCGAGTGATATTTGCACTGTGTATGGCAATAGGAGCGCAATAGTGACTTTCCTTACCAGAAAACAACTCTTGTTCGTAGGACCAGAAACTGCATGTGATTCAACTCCATTTAGGACTAGGAAACAAACGCTAGCTCTCCTTAAAAGAAACACACTCTGCTTTTGAGAAAATTGCACTCTTCTACTCTACTGTGTTTCCTATAGGGCCAGAAGAGTGAGCTTGCTCAGAACAAAAGAACTGTGCTTCCTACACACACGGCCATATCTAGTTCAATTCTGCTTTGGAACCTGACAAGAACAGGAGATCCTCTTCAGTCCAGTACACTGTACTTGCTGGGAACACACGCCAGTGCTATTTGTCCTGTGTAAGGCAATGGCAGTGCAATAGTGACTATTTTTACCATAAAACAACTCTTGCTCGTAGGACCAGAAACTGCATGTGATTCAACTCCATTTAGGACTGGGAAACAAACACTAGCTCGCCTTACAAGAAACATACTCTGCTTTAGAGAAAAGAGTACTCTTCTACTCTACTGTGTTTCCTATAGGGCCAGAACAGTGAGCTTGCTCAGAACAAAAGAACTGTGCTTCCCACACGGGACATATCTAGTTCAACTCTGCTTAGGAAACTGACAAGAACAGTAGCTCCTCTTCATTCTGACACACTGTACTTGCTGGGAACAGACGCGAGTGCTATTTGCACTGTGTATGGCAATGGGAGCACATTAGTGACTTTCCTTACCAGAAAACAACTATTGCTCGTAGTACCAGAAACTGCATGTGATTCAACTCTGTTTAGGACTGGGAAACAAACGCTAGCTCGCCGTACAAGAAACACACTCTGCTTTTGAGAAAAGAGCACTCTTCTAATCTACTGTGTTTCCTATGGGGTCCGAACAGTGAGCTTGCTCAGAACAAAAGAACTGTGCTTCCTACACACACGGCCATATCTAGTTCAAGTCTGCTTAGGAACCTGACAAGAATAGTAGATCCTCTTCTGTCCAATACACTGTACTTGCTGGGAACAGACGCCAGTGCTATTTGTCCTTTGTATGGCAATTGGAGCACAATTGTGACTCTTCTTACCAGAAAACAACTCTTGCTCGTAGTACCAGAAACTGCATGGGATTCAACTCCATTTAGGACTGGAAAACAAACGCGAGCTCGCCTTACCAGAAACACACTCTGCTTTAGAGAAAAGAGCACTCTTCTACTCTACTGTGTTTCCTATAGAGCCAGAACAGTGAGCTTGCTCAGAACAAAAGAACTGTGCTTCCCACACACGGGCCATATCTAGTTCAACTCTGCTTAGGAAACTGACAAGAACAGTAGCTCCTCTTCAGTCCAATACACTGTACTTGCTGGGAACAGACACGAGTGCTATTTGTACTGTGTATGGCAATTGGAGCACAATTGTGACTCTTCTTACCAGAAAACAACTCTTGCTCGTAGGACCAAAAACTGACTGTTACTCAACACCATTTAGGACTGGGAAACAAATGCGAGCTCGCCTTACAAGAAACACACTCTGCTTTAGAGAAACGCGCACTCTTCTACTCTACTGTGTTTCGTATGGGGTCCGAACAGTGAGGTTGCTCAGAACAAAAGAACTGTGCTTCCTACACACACGGCCATATCTAGTTCAATTCTGCTTAGGAACCTGACAAGAACAGTAGCTCCTCTTCAGTCTGATACACTGTACTTGCTGGGAACAGACGCCAGTGCTATTTGTCAAGTGTATGGCAATGGCAGCGCAATAGTGACTGTTCTTTCCATAAAACAACTCTTGCTCTTAGGACCAGAAACTGCATGTGATTCCACTCCATTTAGGACTAGGAAACAAACGCTAGCTTGCCTTACAAGAAACACACTCTGCTTTTGAGAAAAGAGCACTCTTCTACTCTACTGTGTTTCTTATAGGACCAGAACAGTGAGCTTGCTCAGAACAAAAGAACTGTGCTTCCTACACACACGGGCCATATCTAGTTCAACTCTGCTTAGGAAACTGACAAGAACAGTAGCTCCTCTTCAGTCCGATACACTGTACTTGCTGGGAACAGAGGGGAGTGCTATTTGCACTGTGTATGGCAATGGGAGCACAATAGTGACTTTCCTTACCAGAAAACAACTCTTGCTCGTAGGATCAAAAACTGCCTGTGACTCAACTCCATTTAGGACTGGGAAACAAACGCGAGCTCGCCTTACAAGAAACACAATCTGCTTTAGAGAAAAGAGCACTCTTTTACTCAACTGTGTTTCCTATGTGGTCCGAACAGTGAGCTTTCTCAGAACAAAAGATCTGTGCTTCCTACACACATGGCCATATCTAGTTCAACTCTGCTTAGGAACCTGACAAGAACAGTAGATCCTCTTCAGTCCAATACACTGTACTTGCTGCGAACCTATGCCAGTGCTATTTGCACTGTGTATGGCAATGGGAGCGCAATAGTGACTTTCCTTACCAGAAAACAACTCTTGTTCGTAGGACCAGAAACTGCATGTGATTCAACTCCATTTAGAGCTGGGAAACAAACGCTAGCTCACCTTACAAGAAACACACTCTGCTTTAGAGAAAAGAGCACTCATCTACTCTACTGTGTTTCCTATAGGGCCAGAACAGTGAGCTTGCTCAGAACATAAGAACTGTGCTTCCTACACACACGGGCCATATCTAGTTCAACTCTGCTTAGGAAACTGACAAGAACAGTAGCTCCTCTTCAGTCTGATACACTGTACTTGCTGGGAACAGACGCCAGTGCTATTTGTCAAGTGTATGGCAATGGCAGCACAATAGTGACTGTTCTTTCCATAAAACAACTCTTGCTCTTAGGACCAGAAACTGCATGTGATTCCACTCCATTTAGGACTGGGAAACAAACGCTAGCTCGCCTTACAAGAAACACACTCTGCTTTTGAGAAAAGAGCACTCTTCTTATCTACTGTGTTTCCTATGGGGTCCAAACAGTGAGCTTGCTCAGAACAAAAGAACTGTGCTTCCTACACACGGGCCATATCTAGTTCAACTCTGCTTAGGAAACTGACAAGAACAGTAGCTCCAATCATCCGATACACTGTATTTGCTGGGAACAGACGCGAGTGATATTTGCACTGTGTATGGCAATGGGAGCGCAATAGTGACTCTTCTTACCAGAAAACAACTCTTGCTCATAGGACCAAAAACTGCATGTGACTCAACTCCGTTTCTGACTGGGAAACAAACACTAGCTCAACTTACAAGAAACACACTCTGCTCTTGAGAAAAGAGCACTCTTCTACTCTACTGTGTTTCCTATAGGGCCAGAAGAGTGAGCTTGCTCAGAACAAAAGAACTGTGCTTCCCACACACGGGCCATATCTAGGTCAACTCTGCTTAGGAAACTGACAGGAACAGTAGCTCCTCTTCAGTCCAATACACTGTACTTGCTGGGAACAGACACGAGTGCTATTTGCATTGTGTATGGCAATTGGAGCACAATTGTGACTCTTCTTACCAGAAAACAACTCTTGCTCGTAGGACCAAAAACTGCCCGTGAATCAACTCCATTTAGGACTGGGAAACAAAGGCGAGCTCGCCTTACAAGAAACACACTCTGCTTTAGAGAAACGAGCACTCTTCTACTCTACTGTGTTTCGTAAAGGGTCCAAACAGTGAGCTTGCTCAGAACAAAAGAACTGTGCTTCCTACACACACGGGCCATATCTAGTTCAACTCTGCTTAGAAAACTGACAAGAACAGTAGCACCTATTCAGTCCAATACACTGTACTTGCTGGGAACAGACGCGAGTGCTATTTGCACTGTGTATGGCAATGGGAGCGCAATGTGACTTTCCTTACCAGAAAACAACTCTTGTTCATAGGACCAGAAATTGCATGTGATTCAACTCCATTTAGTACTGGGAAACAAACGCTAGCTCTCCTTACATGAAACACACTCTGCTTTTCAGAAAAGAGCACTCTTCTACTCTACTGTGTATCCTTTGGGGTCCAAACAGTGAGCTTTCTCAGAACAAAAGAACTGTGCTTCCTACACACACGGGCCATATCTAGTTCAACTCTGCTTACGAAACTGACAAGAACAGGAGCTCCTATTCAGTCCAATACACTGTACTTGCTGGGAACAGACGCGAGTGCTATTTGCACTGTGTATGGCAATGGGAGCGCAATGTGACTTTCCTTACCACAAAACAACTCTTGTTCGTAGGACCAGAAACTGCATGTGATTCAACTCCATTTAGGACTAGGAAACAAACGCTAGGTCGCCTTACAAGAAACACACTCTGCTTTAGAGAAAAGAGCACTCATCTACTGTACTGTGTTTCCTATAGGGCCAGAACAGTGGGCTTGCTCAGAACATAAGAACTGTGCTTCCTACACACACGGGCCATATCTAGTTCAACTCTGCTTAGGAAACTGACAAGAACAGTAGCTCCTCTTCAGTCCGATACACTGTACTTGCTGGGAACAGACGCGAGTGCTATTTGCACTGTGTATGGCAATGGGAGCACAATAGTGACTTTCCTTACAAGAAAACAACTCTTGCTCGTAGGACCAGAAACTGCATGTGATTCAACTCCATTTAGGACTGGGAAACAAACTCTAGCTCGCCTTACAAGAAACACACTCTGCTTTTGAGAAAAGAGCACTCTTCTTATCTACTGTGTTTCCTATGAGGTCCAAACAGTGAGCTTGCTCAGAACAAAAGAACTGTGCTTCCTACACACGGGCCATATCTAGTTCAACTCTGCTTAGGAAACTGACAAGAAGAGTAGCTCCTCTTCATCCGATACACTGTATTTGCTGGGAACAGACGCGAGTGGTATTTGCACTGTGTATGGCAATGGGAGCGCAATAGTGACTTTCCTTACCAGAAAACAACTCTTGTTCGTAGGACCAGAAACTGCATGTGATTCAACTCCATTTAGGACTAGGAAACAAACGCTAGCTCGCCTTACAAGAAACACACTCTGCTTTTGAGAAAAGAGCACTCTTCTACTCTACTGTGTTTCTTATAGGACCAGAACAGTGAGCTTGCTCAGAACAAAAGAACTGTGTTTCCTACACATACGGGCCATATCTAGTTCAACTCTGCTTAGGAAACTGACAAGAACAGTAGCTCCTCTTCAGTCCGATACACTGTACTTGCTGGGAACAGACGCGAGTGCTATTTGCACTGTGTATGGCAATGGGGGCACAATAGTGACTTTCCTTACCAGAAAACAACTCTTGCTCGTAGGACCAGAAACTGCATGTGATTCAACTCCATTTAGGAGTGGGAAACAAATCCTAGCTCGCCTTACAAGAAACACACTCTGCTTTTGAGAAAAGAGCACTCTTCTACTCTACTGTGTTTCCTATAGGGCCAGAACAGTGAGCTTGCTCAGAACATAAGAACTGTGCTTCCTACACACACGGGCCATATCTAGTTCAACTCTTCTTAGGAAACTGACAAGAACAGTAGCTCCTCTTCAGTCCGATACACAATACTTGCTGGGAACAGACGCAAGTGCTATTTGCACTGTGTATGGCAATGGGAGCACAATAGTGTCTTTCCTTACCAGAAAACAACTCTTGCTCGTAGGACCAGAAACTGCATGTGATTCAACTCCATTTAGGAGTGGGAAACAAATCCTAGCTCGCCTTACAAGAAACACACTCTGCTTTAGAGAAAAGAGCACTCTTTTACTCAACTGTGTTTCCTAATGGGTCCGAACAGTGAGCTTTCTCAGAACAAAATATCTGTGCTTCCTACATACACGACCATAACTAGTTCAATTCTGCTTAGGAACCTGACAAGAACAGTAGATCCTCTTCAGTGCAATACACTGTACTTGCTGCGAACCTGTGCCAGTGCTATTTGCACTGTGTATGGCAATGGGAGCGCAATAGTGACATTCCTTACCAGAAAACAACTCTTGTTCGTAGGACCAGAAACTGCATGTGATTCAACTCCATTTAGAGCTAGGAAACAAACGCTAGCTTGCCTTAAAAGAAACACACTCTGCTTTAGAGAAAAGAGCACTCTTCTACTCTACTGTGTTTCCTATAGGGCCAGAACAGTGAGCTTGCTCAGAACATAAGAACTGTGCTTCCTACACACACGGGCCATATCTAGTTCAACTCTGCTTAGGAAACTGACAAGAACAGTAGCTCCTCCTCAGTCCGATACACTGTACTTGCTGGGAACAGACGCCAGTGCTATTTGTCAAGTGTATGGCAATGGCAGCACAATAGTGACTGTTCTTACCATAAAACAACTCTTGCTCTTAGAACCAGAAACTGCATGTGATTCCACTCCATTTAGGACTGGAAAACAAACGCTAGCTCACCTTACAGGAAACACACTCTGCTTTAAGAAAACAGCACTCTTCTACTCTACTCTGTTTCTTATGGGGTCCAAACAGTGAGCATGCTCAGAACAAAAGAACTGTGCTTCCTACACACGGGCCAGATCTAGTTCAACTCTGCTTAGGAACCTGACAAGAACAGGAGATCCTCTTCAGTCCAATACACTATACTTGCTGGGAAAAGACCCCAGTGCTATTTGTCCTGTGTATGGCAATGGCAGTGCAATAGTGACTCTTGTTACCAGAAAACAACTCTTGCTCGTAGGACCAGAAACTGCATGTGATTCAACTCCATTTAGGACTGGGAAACAAACGCTAGCTCGCCTTACAAGAAACACACTCTGCTTTAGAGAAAAGAGCACTCTTCTACTCTACTGTGTTTCCTATGGGGTCCAAACAGTGAGATTCCTCAGAACATAATAACTGTGCTTCCTACACACACGGGCCATATCTAGTTCAACTCTGCTTACGAAACTGACAAGAACAGTAGCTCCTCTTCAGTCCGATACACTGTACTTGCTGAGAACAGACGCGAGTGCTATTTGCACTGTGTATGGCAATTGGAGCACAATAGTGACTTGTCTTACCAGAAAACAACTCTTGCTCGTGGGACCAGAAACTGCATGTGACTCAACTCCATTTAAGACTGGGAAACAAACTCTAGCTCGCCTTACAGGAAACACACTCTGCTTTTGAGAAAAGAGCACTCTTCTACTCTGCTGTGTTTCCTATAGGACCACAACAGTGAGCTTGCTCAGAACATAAGAACTGTGCTTCCTACACACACGGGCCATATCTAGTTCAACTCTGCTTAGGACACTGACAAGAACAGTAGCTCCTCTTCAGTCCGATACACTGTACTTGCTGGGAACAGACGCGAGTGCTCTTTGCACTGTGTATGGCAATGGGAGTGCAATAGTGACTTTCCTTACCAGAAAACAACTCTTGCTCGTAGGACCAGAAACTGCATGTGATTCAACTCCATTTAGGACTGGGAAACAAATGCTAGCTCGCCATACAAGAAACACACTCTGCTTTTGAGAAAAGAGCACTCTTCTACTCTACAGTGTTTCCTATGGGGTCCGAACAGTGAGCTTGCTCAGAACAAAACAACTGTGCTTCCTACACACACGGCCATATCTAGTTCAATTCTGCTTAGGAACCTGACAAGAACAGCAGATCCTCTTTAGTCCAATACACTGTAATTGCTGGGAACAAACGCCAGTGCTATTTGTCCTGTGTATGGCAATGGCAGCGCAATAGTGACTCTTCTTACCATAAAACAACTCTTGCTTGTAGGACCAGAAACTGCATGGGATTCAACTCCATTTAGGACTGGGAAACAAACGCTAGCTCGCCTTACAAGAAACACACTCTGCTTTTGAGAAAAGAGCACTCTTCTACTCTACTGTGTTTCCTATGGAGTCCAAACAGTGAGCTTGCTCAGAACAAAAGAACTGTGCTTCCTACACACGGGCCATATCTAGTTCAAATCTGCTTACGAAACTGACAAGAACAGTAGCTCCTATTCAGTCCAATACACTGTACTTGCTGGGAACAGACGCCAGTGCTATTTGCACTGTGTATGGCAATGGGAGTGCAATAGCGACTTTCCTTACCAGAAAACAACTCTTGTTCGTAGGACCAGAAACTGCATGTGATTCAACTCCATTTAGGACTGGGAAACAAACGCTAGCTCGCCTTACAAGAAACACACTCTGCTTTAGAGAAAAAAACACTCTTCTACTCTACTGTGTTTCCTATGGGGTCCGAACAGTGAGCTGCTCAGAACAAAAGAACTGTGCTTCCTACACACACGGCCATATCTAGTTCAATTCGGCTTAGGAACCTGACAAGAACAGTAGATCCTCTTCAGTCCAATACACTGTACTTGCTGGGAACAGACAGCATTGCTATTTGTCCTGTGTATGGCAATGGCAGCGCAATAGTGAGTATTCTTACCATAAACAACTCGTGCTCGTAGTACCAGAAACTGCATTTGATTCAACTCCATTTAGGACTGGGAAACAAACGCTAGCTCGCCTTACAAGAAACACACTCTGCTTTTGAGAAAAGAGCACTCTTCTACTCTACTGTGTTTCCTATAGGGCCAGAACAGTGAGCTTGCTCAGAACATAAGAACTGTGCTTCCTACACACACGGGCCATATCTAGTTCAACTCTGCTTAGGAAACTGACAAGAACAGTAGCTCCTCTTCCTTCCGATAAATGTACTTGCTTTGAACAGACGCCAGTGCTATTTGCACTGTGTATGGCAATGGAAGTGCAATAGTGACTTTCCTTACCAGAAAACAACTCTTGCTCGTACGACCAGAAATTGCATGTGATTCAACTCCATATAGGAATGGGAAACAAACGCTAGCTCGCCTTACAAGAAACACACTCTGCTTTTGAGAAAAGAGCACTCTTCTACTCTACTGTGTTTCCTATGGGGTCCAAACAGTGAGCTTGCTCAGAACAAAAGAACTGTGCTTCCTACACACACGGACCATATGTAGATCAACTCTGCTTAGGAAACTGACAAGAACAGTAGCTCCTCTTCAGAACAATACACTGTACTTGCTGGGAACAGACGCGAGTGCTATTTGCACTGTGTAGGCATTTGGAGCACAATAGTGACTCTTCTTTCCAGAAAACATCTCTTGCTCATAGGACCAAAAACTGCATGTGACTCAACTCCATTTAGGACTGGGAAATAAACACGAGCTCGCCTTACAAGAAAAACACTCTGCTTTATAGAAAAGAGCACTCTTCTACTGTACTGTGTTTCCTATAGGGCCAGAACAGTGAGCTTGCTCAGAACATAATAACTGTGTTTCCTAAACAAACGGGCCATATCTAATTCAACTCTGCTTAGTAAACTGACAAGAACAGTAGCTCCTCTTCAGTCCAATACACTGTACTTGCTGGGAAAAGACGCGAGTGCTATTTGCACTGTGTATGGCAATTGGAGCACAATAGTGACTCTTCTTACCAGAAAACAACTCTTGCTCGTAGGACCAGAAACTGCATGTGATTCCACTCGATTTAAGACTGGGAAACAAACGCTAGCATGCCTTACAAAAAACACACGCTGTTTTTGAGAAAAGAGCACTCTTCTACTCTACTGTGTTTCCTATGGTTTCCGAACAGTGAGCTTGCTCAGAACAAATGAACTGTGCTTCCTACACACACGGCCATATCTAGTTCAATTCTGCTTAGGAACCTGACAAGAACAGTATATCCTCTTCAGTCCAATACACTGTACTTGCTGGGAACAGACGCCAGTGCTATTTGTCCTGTGTATGGCAATGGCAGGGCAATAGTGACTATTCTTACCATAAAACAACTCTTGCTCATAGGACCAGAAACTGCATGTGATTCAACTCCATTTAGGACTGGGAAACAAACGCTAGCTCGCCTTACAAGAAACACACTCTGCTTTAGAGAAAAGAGCACTCTTCTACTCTACTGTGTTTCCTATAGGGCTAGAAGAGTGAGCTTGCTCAGAACAAAAGAACTGTGCTTCCTACACACGGGCCATATCTAGTTCAACTCTGCTTAGGAAACTGACAAGAAAAGTAGCTCCTATTCAGTCCAATACACTGTACTTGCTGCGAACCTACGCCAGTGCTATTTGCAGTGTGTATGGCAATGGGAGCGCAATAGTGACTTTCCTTACCAGAAAACAACTCTTGTTCGTAGGACCAGAAACTGCATGTGATTCAACTCCATTTAGAGCTAGGAAACAAACTCTAGCTCGGCTTACAAGAAACACACTCTGCTTTAGAGAAAAGAGCACTCATCTACTCTACTTTGTTTCCTATAGGGCCAGAACAGTGAGCTTGCTCAGAACATAAGAACTGTGCTTCCTACACACACGGGCCATATCTAGTTCAACTCTGCTTAGGAAACTGACAAGAACAGCAGCTCCTCTTCAGTCCTATACACTGTACTTGCTGGGAACAGACGCCAGTGCTATTTGTCCAGTGTATGGCAATGGCAGCCCAATAGTGACTATTCTTACCATAAAACAACTCTTGCTCGTAGGACCAGAAACTGCATTTGATTCCACTCCATTTAGGACTGGGAAACAAACGCTAGCTCGCCTTACAAGAAACACACTCTGCTTTAGAGAAAAGAGCACTCTTCTACTCTACTCTGTTTCCTATGGGGTCCAAACAGTGAGCTTGCTCAGAACAAAAGAACTGTGCTTCGTACACACACGGCCATATCTAGTTCAAGTCTGCTTAGTAACCTGACAAGAACAGTAGATCCTCTTCAGTCCAATACACTGTACTTGCTGGGAACAGACACCAGTGTTATTTGTCCTGTGTATGGCAATGGCAGCTCAATAGTGACTCTTCTTACCATAAAAAAACTCTTGCTCGTAGGACCAGAAACTGCATGTGATTCAACTCCATTTAGGACTTGGAAACAAACGCTAGCTCGCCTTACAAGAAACACACTCTGCTGTAGAGAAAAGAGCACTCTTCTACTCTACTGTGTTTCCTATAGGGCTAGAAGAGTGAGCTTGCTCAGAACAAAAGAACTGTGCTTCCTACACACGGGCCATATCTAGTTCAACTCTGCTTAGGAAACTGACAAGAACAGTAGCTCCTATTCAGTCCAATACACTGTACTTGCTGCGAACCTACACCAGTGCAATTTGCAGTGTGTATGGCAATGGGAGCGCAATAGTGACTTTCCTTACCAGAAAACAACTCTTGTTCGTAGGACCAGAAACTGCATGTGATTCAACTCCATTTAGAGCTAGGAAACAAATGCTAGCTCGCCTTACAAGAAACACACTCTGCTTTAGAGAAAAGAGCACTCATCTACTCTACTTTGTTTCCTATAGGGCCAGAACAGTGAGCTTGCTCAGAACATAAGAACTGTGCTTCCTACACACACGGGCCATATCTAGTTCAACTCTGCTTAGGAAACTGACAAGAACAGTAGCTCCTCTTCAGTCCGATACACTGTACTTGCTGGGAACAGACGCCAGTGCTATTTGTCCAGTGTATGGCAATGGCAGCCCAATAGTGACTATTCTTACCATAAAAAAACTCTTGCTCGTAGCACCAGAAGCTGCATGTGATTCCACTCCATTTAGGACTGGGAAACAAACGCTAGCTCGCCTTACAAGAAACACACTCTGCTTTAGAGAAAAGAGCACTCTTCTACTCTACTCTGTTTCCTATGGGATCCAAACAGTGTGCTTGCTCAGAACAAAAGAACTGTGCTTCCTACACACACGGCCATATCTAGTTCAAGTCTGCTTAGTAACCTGACAAGAACAGTAGATCCTCTTCAGTCCAATACACTGTACTTGCTGGGAACAGACGCCAGTGCTATTTGTCCTGTGTATGGCAATGGCAGCGCAATAGTGACTCTTCTTACCATAAAAAAACTCTTGCTCGTAGGACCAGAAACTGCATGTGATTCAACTCCATTTAGGACTGGGAAACAAAGGCTAGCTCGCCTTACAAGAAACACACTCAGCTTTAGAGAAAAGAGCACTCTTCTACTCTACTGTGTTTCCTAAGGGGTCCAAACAGTGAGCTTGCTCAGAACAAAAGAACTGTGCTTCCTACACAAGGGCCATATCTAGTTCAACTCTGCTTACGAAACTGACAAGAACAGTAGCTCCTATTCAGTCCAATACACTGTACTTGCTGGGAACAGACGCGAGTGCTATTTGAAATGTGCATGGCATTTTGGAGCACAATAGTGACTCTTCTTACCAGAAAACAACTCTTGCTCGTAGGACCAAAAACTGCCTGTGACTCAACTCCATTTAGGACTGGGAAACAAACACGAGCTCGCCTTACAAGAAACACACTCTGCTTTAGAGAAAAGAGCACTCTTCTACTCTACTGTGTTTCCTTTAGGGCCAGAACAGTGAGCTTGCTCAGAACATAATAACTGTGCTTCCTACACACACGGGCCATATCTACTTCAACTCTGCTTAGAAACTGACAAGAACAGTAGCTCCTCTTCAGTCCGATACACTGTACTAGCTGAGAACAGACGCGAGTGCTATTTGCACTGTGTATGGCAATTGGAGCACAATAGTGATTCGTCTTACCAGAAAACAACTCTTGCTCGTAGCACCAGAAACTGCATGTGATTCCACTCCATTTAGGACTGGGAAACAAACGGTAGCTCGCCTTACAAGAACCACACTCTGCTTTTGAGAAAAGAGCACTCTTCTACTCTACTGTGTTTCCTATGGGGTCTGAACAGTGAGCTTGCTCAGAACAAAAGAACTGTGCTTCCTACACACACGGCCATATCTAGTTCAATTCTGCTTAGGTAACTGACAAGAACAGTACCACCTATTCAGTCCAATACAATGTACTTGCTGGGAACAGACGCGAGTGCTATTTGCACTGTGTATGGCAATGGGAGCGCAATAGTGACTTTCCATACCAGAAAACAACTCTTGCTCCTAGGACCAGAAATTGCATGTGATTCAGCTCCATTTAGTACTGGGAAACAAACGCTAGCTCTCCTTACATGAAACACACTCTGCTTTTGAGAAAAGAGCACTCTTCTACTCTACTGTGTTTCATATAGTGCCAGAACAGTGGGCTTGCTCAGAACAAAAGAACTGTGCTTCCTACACACACGGCCATATCTAGTTCAATTCTGCTTAGGAACCTGACAAGAACAGTAGATCCTCTTCAGTCCAATACACTGTACTTGCTGGGAACAGACGCCAGTGCTATTTGTCCTGTGTATGGCAATGGCAGCGCAATAGTGACTCTTCTTACCAGAAAACAACTCTTGCTCATAGGACCAGAAACTGCATGTGATTCAACTCCATTTAGGACTGGGAAAAAAACGCTAGCTCGCCTTAAAAGAAACACACTCTGCTTTAGAGAAAAGAGCACTCTTCTACTCTACTGTGTTTCCTATAGGGCTAGAAGAGTGAGCTTGCTCAGAACAAAAGAACTGTGCTTCCTACACACGGGTCATATCTAGTTCAACTCTGCTTAGGAAACTGACAAGAACAGTAGCTCCTATTCAGTCCAATACACTGTACTTTCTGGGAACAGACGCCAGTGCTATTTGCACTGTGTATGGCATTTGGAGCGCAATTGTGACTCTTCTTGCCAGAAAACAACTCTTGTACATAGAACCAAAAACTGCCTGTGATTCAACTCCATTTAGGACTGGGAAACAAACGCGAGCTCGCCTTACAGGAAACACACTCTGCTTTAGAGAAAAAAACACTCTTCTACTCTACTGTGTTTCCTATGGGGTCCGAACAGTGAGCTGCTCAGAACAAAAGAACTGTGCTTCCTACACACACGGCCATATCTAGTTCAATTCGGCTTAGGAACCTGACAAGAACAGTAGATCCTCTTCAGTCCAATACACTGTACTTGCTGGGAACAGACAGCATTGCTATTTGTCCTGTGTATGGCAATGGCAGCGCAATAGTGAGGATTCTTACCATAAACAACTCGTGCTCGTAGTACCAGAAACTGCATTTGATTCAACTCCATTTAGGACTGGGAAACAAACGCTAGCTCGCCTTACAAGAAACACACTCTGCTTTTGAGAAAAGAGCACTCTTCTACTCTACTGTGTTTCCTATAGGGCCAGAACAGTGAGCTTGCTCAGAACATAAGAACTGTGCTTCCTACACACACGGGCCATATCTAGTTCA